>NW_007233086.1:379833-405221 GCF_000164805.1 Carlito syrichta
CTCAGGCAATCCACTCACCTCAGCCTCCCAAAGGCATGGGATTATAGGCTGAGCCACTGAGCCTGGCTGACATAGGTAGTTTTAAAATCTGCTATCTCAGCCGGGCTCGGTAGCTCCTGTAATTCCGCACCTTGGGAGACTGAGATGAGTGAATTGCCTGAGTCCGCGGGTTTGAGACCCACCTGGGAAACTTGGTGAGACCTCATCTCAACAATAAATCAAAAAATTAGCCGGGTGTGGTAGTGCGCGCCTATAGTTCCAGCTACTTGGAAGGCTGAAGCGGAAGGATCACTAGAGCCCAGCAGGTCGAGCCTGCAGTGGCCGGGAGCGGCTACTGCACTCCAATCTGGGCAACAGAGTGAGATTCTAACTCAAAAAATAATAATAAATTAAATAAATAAATAAATAAATAAATAAATAAAATCTGCTATCTCTTTATTTGTTCCGTCTTTATTCCCTTCTTCTAGTCCTGCCTTCTTTTGGGTTATTTTTATTATTCCATTTCATTTTTTAATTAGCTACAACTCATTTTTATGCTATTTTTTTTTCTGTTTTAGGGTTTACAGCATATATATTTATCTTATCACAGTCTACTTGAATCGATATACCACTTTACAGCTATTACAAAATCTTATAGCAACATACTTCCATTTTCCCTCCCATGAGCTTTGTGTTGTTGTGCTCATACATTTTACCTCTACATGTGTTATAAACTTCACAATTATTGTTATTATTTTTTCTTATAACAGTGAATTTATTAAACTTTTCATTTTGAAACAATTTTTTAGACTCACAAAAAGTTCAAAAATAATGCATATACATATATATGGATGAATGAATGTATTTTGCAGGAAGAGGACATGAATTTTGGAGGTGAGGATAGAATGTGGTCTCAGTGTGTTTCAGAAGGTAAACATATATATATATATATATTCTCCTTGGTGAGGTGTTTGTTCAAATCTTTTACCCTTTTTTTAACTGATTTTTTTTGTTGTTGTTGTTTGTGTAATTTGCAACCATCTTCTTTCAGTCTTTTGCCAGTCTGTTTATTTTATTAACAGGGTCACAAAGCCATACAGGTGGGAGTGTCTGAGGCCTTGGGGGCCCAACTCTCACAACATGTCTGGATAGTGGGACCTGGAGGCAAAGACAATTATTCTGCAGTCTTGTTGTTTTTTGCCTTGTTGGGCTTTGGATTTATTTGGGACTTGTTACTCCTACTCTCCCCTTCCCCCTGCTTTTTTCCTTTCTCCCCTTGGAATAGAAATGTCCTGTGTCTGTTCCACTGTTGTGTTTTGGAAGCACATAATTTGTTTGATTTTACAGCCTCTCAGCTAGAGGAAAATTTGCCTCAGGATTAATTGTTCCTTGAATCTCATCCATATCCAATTTAGACGGGACTCTGGACTTTAGACTTTTGAGTTGGTGATAAAATGAGTTAAGACTTTTGGGCTATTGGGATGAATGAATTTATTTTGCATGAGAAGGACATGAATTTTGGAGGCCAAGGTAGAATGCTGTGATCTCAATGTGTTTCTTAAAATTTATGTGTTAGTAGCTTAATCACCAATGTAACCATGTTGGAAGATGGGGCCTAAGGGTGGGTGTTTAGGTCTGGAGGGTTCCACCCATGTGAAAGGGCTTGTGAGAGTGAGTTCCCTCTCTTCTGCTTTTCTGCTGTGTGATGACACAGTGTTCCTTCCTACTGGAGGCCCCCTTGGAAGCAGAGAACATCTCTCCCCAGACACCTAACCAGCTTGCGCCTTGATCTTGGACTTCCTTGCCTCCAGAACTGTGAGGAAATACATTGCTGTTTTCTAGGCCAGTCTCATATATTCTGTTACAGCAGCACAAAGTGGACTGAGACCCCTTGCATTTCTGGAATATAACTGCTTGGTCATGGCCATGACTGTGATAGTGAGGAAAAGAGTCTTGCCTGGTGACTAGGGTGAGCATGGGTAACAGGTGTGTCCACAGTTTACATAGCCACGACACTATGCTGGGGCAGGAAGGCTTCACTTCAACTATTCAGGACAGGGTTGGTAGATACAGCTCCACCTACAGCCTCTTTCCTGGGTTACTAGATGGAGATGGGGGTGAGCATAGCATCTTCTGCTTGTCTGCCTGAATTGGGGTTGGGTTTTGTAGGCAGAAGCTTCCTGTCATTCATAGTAGCCCCTTTCCTCATCCTTTGAACAGTTAGAGGTGGCTTTTCTTTTTGTTTGTTTATTTGAACCTGATTTTGTTTTCATGTTGTAGACTTCTGGTCTTGAGACTGGATATATAGAAGTCAACAGAACAAATCAGGGAACTACCTACCATGTCTTTCCTCAAATTCTGAGGTCCCTAGTAAGTCTCAGATCTCTTTTTTCTATCTTATAGAATCTTCTCATAGTTACTTTAAGTATTTTTTAAAAAGATTTTTAGTGGTAATTAGTGGGAGTAATAAGGTATCATGAACTTTCTCCCTTTTGACTGAAATTAGAATTATGGGTTATCTTTTAAAGTAATTTAAATATATATATATATATATATATATATTTTTGAGTTGGAGTCTCACTCTGTCACCCAGACTGGAGTGCAGTGGCTGCTCCCGGCCACTGCAGCCTCGACCTGCTGGACTCTGGCAATCCTTCCACGTCAGCCTTCCAAGTAGCCGGAATTACAGGCATGCGCTACCACGCCCGGCTGATTTTTTGATTTTATTGTAGAGATGAGGTCTTGCTGCCCAGGTGGGTCTCGAACCCACGGGCTCAGGCAATCCACTCACCTCAGCCTCCTGAAGGTGCGGGATTACAGGCTGAGCCACCGAGCCCGGCAATTTAAATATTTTTAAAAGGCTTTTTTATTTACTCATGTAGTTGTCTGTTTTGGAGCAATTCATTCCTATGTACACATCCAGTTTTCCATGTAATTTTGTTTTTCTTCTACCTGAAGGACTTTGTTTAATATTTATTTAAAAAAAAAAAAATTTTTTTTTTTGAGTCAGAGTTTTACTCTGTTGCCCAGGCTGGAGTGCAGCGGCAATCACAGCTCACTGTAGCCTCAAGCTCCTGGGCTCAGGCAGTTATTCCTCCTTAGTCTCCCAAGTAGCTGGGATTACAGGTACATACCACCTCACCTGAATAATTTTTAAATTTTTGTAGACACAAGATCTCACTATGTTGCCCAAGCTGGTCTTGAACTCCTGGACTCAAACTATCCTCTCACCTTGGCCTCCCTAAGTGCTGAGATTACAGGCATGAGCCATCATGCCAGGCCTCATTTAATATTTCTTATTGTTCACATCTGCATGGGATGAGTTTTATCAGGCTTTTTTGTCTTCTAAAATCTGTATTTTGCCTTTTAAAATATATATTTTCACTGGATGTAAACATTTAGGTTGACAGTTTTTTCAGTGCACCTTTTCCTCCAGCTCCTTTTAAGGTTTTTCTTTTTTTATCACTGCCTTCAAGCAATTTGATCTGATGGGCCTTGGTGTAGTTTTCTTTGTTTATTGCACCTCTTTGATCTTTTAGTTTACAGTTTTCCTTTTCTTCTTTTTCAGGGACTCCATTTAGGTGTATATTATGTACCTTGAGTTTGTCTCAAAGTTCACTGACACTCTTTTTTTTCTCTCCCCTTTCTTTCTTTTTCTTCTTCCTGTGTTTTATTTCAGGTGGTTTGTATTGCTATGCCTTTACATTTGCTAATCTTTTCTTCTTCTGTGTCTAATGTGCTGCTAATTCCATTCAGTGTCTTTTTCACCTTAGGTTTTGTGGTTTTCACCTTTATATATGTCATTTAAAATATCTTCCAATCTTTTTCTTACATTCCTGAACATGTGAAATAGAATTGTAATAACCTTTAATGACCTTCTTCACTAATATTCTGTAGACTTTATTATCTTGGGTAGGTTTTGACAGATTTTTCTGCTCATTATGTCCCTTTTTCTTTGCATACCTGTTAATTTTTGATTGGATGCTAAACATCACAAATTTTTATTTGGTGCTGTATATTTTTGTATTCCTATGCATTTGTGCTTTATTCTGGGACATAGGTAAGTTACTTGGAAACATGTGGTACTTTTTGGTCTTGCGTTTAAGCTTTGTTAAACAGGAACAGAACATTTATTTTAGGTCTGATTTTACCCCAGGATCGCACTAAAATGCTTCTGAATTTTTTACCTGATCTCCATTGTTTCCATACAAGGTGGTAAAATGAAGAATTTTGTGATTATGTGTGGCCTTTTAGCTTTGTGTTTTAAATATATTTTTATTTTATTTAAACAATTTTATTTTAAATATAGGGTACAATTTAGGATTAGGTACATAAGTGGTCAACATACAGGTGAAGTTTGGGCCTCCCTTTGATCCCCACTTTGCCTGGTTTGGGAATATATTATCTTTAACTTCTTAAGTTGTATCACAAATTGTGATACACCATGTCTTCAATAGACAGATTTTGGCTGCTTATTTTGCCCTTGCAGAAACTTTTAGAATTTGAGATCTTTTCTTCTCTCTGGTAAGATGATGTTATCTTCTAGATACTTTTGCTTTATTCCATGCACAGGAAGAGAATTATCAGAGAACTTGAACTAAAAGTTGTAGTAATCCTCATTACTTAGTTTTGTTTTGGAATTTAGATTTTCCTTTGATTCCCATCACTCTTCAACTTTAATAAAAAAAAGTCATTATTGTCATTAAGTTATCATCACTTAAAATTAAATCTATTAAAGATAAAGTACTTAAGGTGATTTTAGGTCTTTGAAATTCTCACTTTAGGATTCCAAATTTTCAAACTATTCTTAGATTACCTACATTCTTAAAACTGTTTTAAATGATGCATGGAAAATTATTTTAAATTTAGTTATACCGTCAAAGATTGATTTCTGAAACTATAATATTCTTCAGTCCTCTTTATTATTTAATTGAATTATATTCCGTTATTTGTTTTCTTAAACCTACATTTCTTTTTTATTTCTAAAAACAAACTGTTTGTGATGAAATTCAGCCAAGAATCAGATTAATAAGTTCTGGAGTTCTAATTTAAAGCATGGTGACTGTAGGTCACACTACTGTACTGTATACTTGAAATTTTCTAAGTGAATAGATCCTATGTTCTCAAAACACACACACACACACACACACACACACACACACACACACAATGATAACTACATGTGGTGATGGATATGTTAATTAGCTTGACTGTGGTGATTATTTTACATTGGTATACACATATCAAGTTGTATACCTTAATTATATATATGTCATATTTTCACATATTTTCACAAATTACAAATAAATAATTGATAAAATAAATGGAATCGAAAATATTTTAGGAATATCTGTTATCCAGTAGTGATGCTGGTGATGATGATGTCATGTACTTCTATGTTACTAAGAAAAGTTCTATAAAATAATTACCAAATACATTGATTTAAAGCCTGACATTTTTTTTATGAACACAGAACAGAAATCTTCACTGATGATATAGAAACCACAATGTATACAATCATTAGAGTAACTGGATGTTTCAGTGGGTGAGTTTGGAGGGATTGCAATGTAGTACAGTTGTGTGTACCCTCTAAAAAACTAAATTTAGGAAGGTTGGAGAGGGAGCTTTGGTAATACTTTCAAATTACATTATAATTATTACCTATTTTTGAGTGGCTATAATTTTACATTTTAATAAAACAGTTACTTTTTTTTAGATTAGAAAATATAATATATTTAGAAAGCATTAAAACAGATTCTAAACAGGAGAATCTTGTTGCAACCTGTAACCTATTCTAGGCATGTTACTGTCCACCACCAGGCTGGTGATGAACTCTCCGCCGACTACCTAGATTTGAATCAACCCTGCTCCTTACAAGGTGTGAGACTTTGCCAGCTTATCCAATGACTTGTCCTCAGGTTTTGTTTATGATTTGGAAATAATAGTGGTACCAATCTCATAGTGTCATTGTAAGAATTTGATTAATTAGCATATGTGTGCATATGTATATTCAGGATGATCCTGTGTTGTAATAAATGCTTTATAATTACTTGTTAATATTTACTTGAGTGTCTATTATATAGTAACTCCTTGATGAAAATAATCATGTTTAGCTTAATTGGAAGCTCCAGCAAATTCTTTTATTTTTAGGGATAGCATTTTATTGAGATGAAATTTTGACATAGTGGAAATAACTTAATATCTGGGCTTAAGTCTTGAATTGAAATATTTCTATTTGTCTGTTTTTCAACCAATTTTAATCTTTATTTTATGATAAAATCTGCATTCAAATAGGTTAATAAAGCTAACTCACTGGGTTTTGTGTTCATTATCAGTGTTTGTCAATGTTTTTAGACTGTCAATCAGTATAGTATTAATAGGAAACCTTTTTCAAGAGACCACAAGGCTGGTTCCTTGCATTTAGTAGGGCCTCAAACATATGCTTCTGATGTTATCACTAAATGAATTTTTACACATGGTCATAGCAGACTTTTTTTATACTAGTTTAAAATTGTGTTACAAGCCATACTGCTTGAAATGCACTATAAATAACGTCATTTTAAATATGTCAGTCCAGTTTTGTAACCTTTATAACTTCCTCTTTTTAATTATGGTTATGTCAGCAAAAGGAACCCATTCTGGATGATCTCTTAGAGCCACCATTTTCTTTGTATATTGCTTTAAAAGTATTATTCAGAAATCATAGCTGTGATTTGTTTTTTATTTTTTAAGTGCTAAATGTTAGATGTTATTATAATTTTTTTTAATTTTAAAGATGTGGGGTACAACTGAGGATAGGTATGTAAGTGGTCATCATAAAGTTTGGGGCTTCCTTTGGTCCCCACTTTGCCTGGTTTGAGCTCAGGTACCCTTATGATGTTGTATCCCTCCTTACCCTGGCAGTGTAATGCTACTGCCGATCCCTTTCTTATAGTATTATGGTAAATGCTCAGGGTCCACTTATGAATGAGAATATGTGGTACTCTCTTCTTTGTTTCTGTGAAAGATCACTGAGTATAATAGACTCTAAATCCATCCAAGTTGCTGTTAAATCCATGTGTTTGTCCTTCTTTATGGCTGTGTAATGTTCCATTGTGTATATGTACCAAATTTTTTCAACCAGTCCAGTTTCAATGGGCAGCATGGTTAGTATGAGGTTTTTGCAATTGTGCTGCAATAAACATTCATGGAAAGGTATCCTTTTTGTAGAATGTTTTGAGTTCTTCTGGGTATATTCCCAGTAGGGGGATTGCTGCATCATATGGAAGGTCAATGTCTAGTTCTTTTACAAATCACCATACTGTTTTCCAAAGAGGTTGCACTAGTTTGCATTCCCACCAGCAGCGTAGAAGCGTTCCTTTTTCTCTGCTTCCTCACCAGCATCTGTTGTTTTTTGTTTTATTAATGATAGCCATTCTTTCTGGGGTTAGGTGGTGTCTCAATGTGGTTTTGATTTGCATTTCTCTGATGATTAGTGTGGCTGAGCACTTTTCCATATGTCTGTTGGCTGCCAAAATATCTTCTTTTGAGAAGTTTCTATTCATGTTTTTTGACCACTTATTAATGGGACAGTTTGTTTGTTTCCTTTCTGCACGTTTGAGTTCCTTGTAGATCCTGGAAATTAGGCCTTTGTCAGACATACAATAAGGCAAATATTTTTTCCCATTCTGTGGACTGTCTCCCCACTTTCTTGATGGTTTCTTTTGCTGTGCAGAATCTTTTCAGCTTGATGAGGTTCCACTTGTCTGTCTTATCTTTTATGGCATGGGCACTTGGGGTTTTGATCAAGAATTGGTTGCTGGTTCCAATTTTCATGAGGGTGTCTCCTGTATTTTCTAAATGTCTTATAGTTTGGGGTTTTATGCTTAGGTCTTTGATCCACTTAGAGTTGATTTTTGTGTATAGTGATAGGTAGGAGTCCTGTTTTAGTTTTCTGCATGTGGTCAGCTAGCTTTCCCAGCACCATTTACTCATTAGGGTCTCATCTCATCTGCTGTTGTTGTTGGAGGCTTTGTTGAAGATCAGTTGTTTGAGAAATTGAGGTTTTTGCTTCCAGAATCTCTATCCTGTTCCATTGATCCATATGCCTATTCTTGTACCAATACTGGGTTGTTTTGATTATCATAACCCTATAGTAAAGTTTAAAGTCTGGAAATGTGATACCACTTTGTTTCTTTTGCTGAGGATTGTTTTGCCTATTTGTGGTCATTTATATTTTCATATGATTTTCTGTATTGTTGTTTCCAGGTCTGAGAAGAATGATGTTGGTAATCTAATAGGTATTGCATTGAATCTGTAGATTGCCTTTGGTAGGATGGATATCCTAACAATGTTGATTCTTCCTATCCATGAGCATGGAACATTTTTCCATTTGTTTGTGTCTTCTTGCGTTCCTTTGAGCAGTTTTTTGTAGTTTTAACTGTAAAGATCTTTTACTTCTCAGGTTAAGAAGATACTGAGGTATTTCTTTTTTTATTTTTTATTTTTGTGGCTATTGTAAATGAGATTGTGCTTTTTATTTGGTTCTCTGCCTCCTTGATGTTGGTATATAAGAATGCAACTGTCTTTTGCACATTTATTTTGTACCCTGAGACTTTGCCAAAGTCTTTTATGAGTGGAAGCAGGCTTTTGACAGATTCTCTTGGGTTTTCAAGGTATTGGATCATATTGTCAGCAAAGAGGGTTAACCTAATTTCCTCTTTTCCTATTTGGATACTCCTGATTTCCATCTCTTGTCTGATTACGCTGGCTAGCACTTCCAATACAATGTCGAACAAGAGGTATACAAGTGGGCAGCCTTGTCTTGTTCTGATATTCAGGGAAATGTTTCCAGTTTCTGTCTGTTCAGCAATATGCTGGCTGTGAGTTTATCATAGATGGCACTTACTGTTTTGAGGTATGTTCCTTCTATGCCTAGGTGTTTAAGGCTTTTATTATGAAGCGATGCTGAATTTTATCAAAAGCTTTTTCTACATCTAATGATATTGTCATGTGGTTCTTGTTTTTACATCTGTTGATATATTTAATTACATTTATGGTCTTGCAGATGTTGAATTAGCCCTGCATTCTGGGGATGAAGCCTTCTCAGTCATGGTAGATGATTTTTGAGATGTGTTGTTGGATCCAATTTGCTAGAATCTTGTTGAGAATTTTTGCCCCTATGTTCATTAGGGATATTGACCAGTTCTCTTTCTTTGTTTGATCTTTACCTGGTTTATGTATCCATGTGATGTTAACTTTGTAAAATGATATGGGAAGAATTCCATCTTTCTCAATTGCCTGGAATACTTTCAATAGGATTGGTATCAGCTCCTCCTTGTACATTTTGTAGAATTCTGCTGGAAAGCCATTTGGTCCAGGCCTTTTTTTTTTTTTTTTTTGTAGGTAGTTTTCTTATGATGGAGTCAATTTCCTGGGTTGTTATTGGTCTATTTAGTGTCACAATGTCTTCTTGTTTCAACCTTGGGAGGTTGTGTGATATTAGAAAGTCCTCCATTTCCTTTAGGTTATCAAGTTTGTTTCCATACAGGTGCATAGTAATGTCTGATAATCTTTTGTATTTCTTCGGGGTCAGTTGGGATTGGATCTTAGTGTTTATTTGGACTTTTTCTCTCTTTTTCTTGGTCATTCTAGCTAGAGGTCCACCAATCTTGTTTATTCTTTCAAAGGATCAGCTTTTTGTTTTGTTGATGTTTTCTGTGATGTTTTTGTTTTCTATGTCCCATATTTGAGCTTTTAATTTGGTTATCTGGATTCTGCTAAAGTTAGCGTTTTGGTGATCTTGCCTTTCCAGCTCCCTTAGGTAATTGGTTAGGCTTTTAACTTGTGATTTTTCCATTTTCTTGATGTGTGTTGTAGAGATATAAATTCCCTTCTTAGAACTACTTTTATGGCATCCCAGAGGTTTTGGTAGGATGTTTCATTGTTTTATTCTGTTTCCAGGAATCTTTCAATTTCTGTTTTGTTCTCTGTTGAACTAGTAGTCATTCAGCATAATGCTGTTTAGTGTTTGCTGGAGTCCAGCTCCAGGAGAGAGTCAGGGCTTGAGACAGGGGAATTGGGAAGCAGCGAAAAAGAAAAGACGAAAACGACAGGATCCTTCTTCCTGGGGAGAATTCAAGACTCTGCCAATTTTTATTTATTTCTTACAAGCTTATATAGTTTTTTTACTGACCCCTCTACCCACAGAATGTTACACATTAAATGTTTACATCATGTTTTTTCTTTTGTTTATGGGGAAGTTGACCTTTACAAGTTTCATTTTGTTCCTTCCTGCTACTGGTGGTGTAACAAAATACCAGCTGCCAAGAATTTATCAGCCACATCCTGTGACCTCTAGGCCAACTGAATCTCTTCCCTTCGCTATTCTATTTCTTTTCCTTTACTAATCTATTTTCTTAATTCTACTCTTATATATACTTTTAGCAGCAGTATATTGACTTGTTTTTTCTTTTATATAACCACCCTTATCTTACCCACTACAAATTCTTAATACTATTAATTTAAAAATTTAACTTTCTTAATTCTAATTGCCTTATCTATATTACTTGCTATTTTCTTATCACCTATTTTATATTTCTAAACAAAACATATCTAAATCTATACTTATATATAAAATTAATCTTACTTCTAATCCTAAATGTATTTAATTTTAAACCTACATTAAGTGTGTATAATTTTAAGTTTTACCTTAAAACTTAATTATTTCCTATTCCTTCTATTACTTATATTTAACCAATACCTACATCTATAATAAACATTTACCTTTTAATTATAAATGCTATTTATTTAATTCTAATCCTTACTTTAATTTTAACCCTCTTTCTAATTAAACTATAGTATTTCTTAAATCAAAAGGCATGTCTGTGACTTGTTTTTCCCGAAAACACCTGTTTTTGGAGATACTCTGTCTCAGTTTCTCACTTCCTCATCAATCACAACTGTCAATGTTGTTACTTATAAAGGGTATGAGGAAGTACTTGTTTTTCCTTTTTAGCTAAAGGTTTAAAAATTTGCATTCCCTTGTCCCTTCAGGGGAGAAATTTTTGCTGTTGAGCCTTTTTTACATGTCTATACATAGGTTTACTGCTAATTCCACATCCTTGCACATTCTAGCTAATTGTTTTATGTATCAAGGGAAGTGTTTTTCAAGCCTAAGCACGCATTCCTTTAAGGCCAAAAGGAGTCCTTCAGTAGGATCCGTGGGGCTCTGCCTCCATCATGGCCGCTTCCCACTGGGGCTCTGCTTCCAGTTTTTCCCATTTTCGGGTAACTTCCATTTTGCCTCTTTAGGGTTTGCGGCTTCCAGCAAGTATTCATGTCTTTGTGGGTTTTGGGAATTTTGCTGCTGTTGATATTTATTTTTATTCCACTGTTGACTGAGAAGGTGCATGGTAGTAATTCAATCTTATGGATTTTGTTTGTTTTATTTATGGCCTAGAAAATGATCGATCTTAGGGTATGTCCCATGTTGTGATGAGTAGAATGTATATTCTGTGGTTGTTGGGTAGAGTGTTCTGTAGGTATCTATTAAGTACTTCTGTCAAGTATCAAGTTGAGATTCCAGATTTCTTTGTTGATTTTTTGCCTCAGTGATCTATCTAGGGTTGTTAGTGGGGTATTTAACTTCCCAGCTATAATAGTATTTTTAGTTTACTTAGTAGTTGCTTTGTAAACACTGGTGCTCCTGTGTTGGGTGCATATATGTTTAGGATAGATATTTCTTCTTAATGGATTAGACCTTTTATCATTATGTAGTGTCCTTCTGTATCTTTTTCAATTTTTGATAACTTAAAGGTTGTTTTGTCTGATATTGTTTCCCACTCTTGCCTTCTTCTGTGATCCATTTGCCTGGAAAATTGTTTTTCATCCTCTAACTTTGAGTCTGTGTGTGTCTCTTGTGTAGTTGAGTTTCCTGGATACAGTAGATTACTGGGCCATAGTTTTTTATGCAACTTGCCATTCTGTGTCTTTTCTGTGGTATGTTTAGTCCATTCATGTTTAAACTGGTTATTGAAATGTGATTGTTTATCTCTGTCATGAGGTTCTTATGAAGTTTTTTCTTTGTTTTCTTTTAGCTTTAGGGTTGATGTATTTGTGTGTTTTCAAGTTTGAAGTCGTGATGCATTCTTTGTTGATTCTGTGTTCTGCTATTAGGAAGTATGTGGTCATTCATCATTCTTTTTTTCTTTCTTCTGTACTTAATATCTTTTTAAGCATCTCCTGTGGTGCTGGTCTGGAAGCTGCATAAACTCTTAGGGATTGGATGTCTGGGAAATATTTTAATTCTCTGTTGCTGATGAAGCTTAGCTTGACTGGGTAGGAAATTCTTCTTTGAAATTGTTTATCTTTGAGGACTTTGAATATTGGTTTTCAGTCCCTTCTAGATTGTAGTATTTCTGCTGATAGGTCTGCTGCTATTCTGGTTGGTTTTCTCTGGTATGTAGTCTGACCTTTCTCTCTTGCTGCCTTTAGATTTTTTTCTTTTGTACCTACTTTGTGTATGTGATTTACTATATGTCTAGAGATTGGTCTTCTCATTTGATGTCTTGCAGGGGTTCTCTATATCTGTTGTGCTTGAATGACCTCATATCTGGTGAGATGGGGAAAGTTTTCTTGGATAACTTCCTGTAATACTTGCTCCAAGGTTCTCTCCATTTCCCTTTCTTCTTCTGGGATACCAATCAGCATAGTTCAGCCTCTTGTTTTAATCACACATCTCTTGGATGCTTTGTTGTTTCTTTCTTCCTATGTTTTTTACTGATGAGGTTAATTCTGTTTTTGCTTCAAGTTCTATGATTCTTTCTTCTGCTCGATTAATTCTGTTTTCTATGCTTGTCATCTTGTTATTTATTTCCTGGATGAATTTTTTTATGGCCATAATCTTTGTTACAAGTTCTTTCTGTGTTGCATCTTGTCTTTCTTAAGTCTTATTTACTCTTTCCATCCATTCCCTAATCCCTGCTGTATTCTGGAGACAGTCGTTGGTGACTTCCTTTGTTTGGGCTCCTGGGTCTGATTTCTCAGGCATTTTCTCTTTGTAACCTTGGGAATTACCTGTGTTCTTCCATTGATTATTCCTCATTTGTGCCAGATCTCTTTCTTTTCTCTTTAGTTCCATTATTCAGTAGCAGTAAGAGGGACTTTCTCTTCTGCTATTTGCTCAGCTCTCTATTCTTCCCTAATCAGGACTCTGAATTTGTTCTATTTTTAAACATGTTTGTGGGAAGCTTTGCAGTCTCTAGTAGTTTTGATAGTTAAGTAAGGTGGGTGGATGATGGGGAGCTAGGATTCAGAAACTACTTTTAAGTCACAATGTTCACTGACTGTGGTATGGGTTCTATGAGACCCAATCCTCACCACCACTGAGTACAAACTAAAGTAACAACAATGAGGAGAACAGAGAAAAGTAGAATGAAATGGAACAGACAGATAGACATAAATAAATAAGTATACAGAACAACATGAGTAGAAACCAAATCAAAAAACAATTACACACACACACACACACACACACAAACTGGAATAGCAACAATGCAAAACAAAACAAAAACAAAAAACAAACTGGAAAAACAAACACACACAGATGCCCAACCCATAATCAAAGGAGACAAAAAATAGTAAAAAAGAAAAGAAAGGAGAAAAAGAAAAAAAGGAAATTTAAATCTTACCATCACACATGTATTCACACTCACATTGAACTAAAAAAGAATAACAAAAAAGCAAAAACAAACAAAAAATACTGAAAGATGAACACTCAGTCCTTCACATACAGGCATAAGCAGAAACCAAAAAATGAATGAAAACAGAAAGAGAGAAAAAAAAATGATGGGCATGCAGATTGAACCCTCACATACACATTCATGCACAGAGGAAAAATATAAAAAAAATTAACAAACAAAAAAACCCTGCTCTCTTGTGGCAGGTTCTGTAATTGTTCCTCTCAGGTACCCCTCTGTTGTCTCCTGTAGAGCTTCAGCCTTATTTACAATCTCCGCAGTTTCTGACCCAGGGAAGGAAGAAGGGACAGTGGGGATGGGTGGGGCTTCAATCTTCCCCTCCCACTCTAGCATGGTTGGGGGATCCCCTCCTGTGGGGATGTGTGGGATTGCCTTTTCCCCAGACATTGACAGGGGGCACTCCAACCAGGCTTATCCTGGAGTGGACTCCTTCTATTGTGACTGATGTCCAGGCTTTGCCTGGGTTTGTCCCTCTCAGTAATTCCCCAGCCATGTGGGTCTGATGTTCAGAGGATTGCTGGGGAGAGGGGTTTGGGTCAGCCCCGGACTCACCACTAATCTGTTTGGAGGTCTTTCCTCATCCTTTTCTGGCCATACCCTTTGTCCTGCAGCTGAATCAGGGTAGGAGGTGGTATGTCTGAGACTCAGCACTTGTCCTGTTCCTCCAGTATTTATGCTTTTAAGATATTCTCTCTGGGCCATGATCCACCCCTGAATAGTTAATCCATTGGTCACAGAGATAGGGTTGGGTCTGTTTCTCCATGGTGAGTAAGTTGGAGCACTTTTATGCCCAGTTTTTATAATGGTGGCAGGGTGCCTCTTTTGTCTTCTCCAGTGGGGCCATGCCTTTGGGCTCCCTTGCTGTGATTCCTCTGCAGCACTTGCTGGCAATGTCTAGCCAGGTGCTGCAGTGGTGAGGCAGAGCCTGGAGCTGGCTGTCTCTCTTGGCAGCTTCTTCCTGAGATGGGCTTTGTTGACTTTTAAAAAAATGACTTTTGGCTTCTGCACCCTAGGAAGTGCTAGGGACCAAGAAGAGCAACTGCAGCAACAGCCGCTTCACCAGGAGAGCCCTGGCCACTTGCTCACAAGCCCCCACTCTGTCAGCCACTCACACTCACTGAAACACATGCAAAATTTCCTGTGTATTCATTCACTCCCACTGGGACTAGCTTTGTTTGACTGACTCTGCTACCATCTTCTTGAGAATCCCTGTTAGACATTATTGACATTTACTTCTGATAAATTATTTGTTTAAATAATTCCAATAAAGTTTTCATTAGCATAAATGTTTTTCAGTGTGTTTGCTCAGCAAGTTGTGATACAATGCTTATGATACAATTTTGATTATTTTAGGTAATCTTTGACATGTGTTGCCACTTAAATATAGAGATTCAAACAGTTGTTAATGACAGATTGCTTTTTGATGAAAAATGACATTTTTAAAAATGTTATTTGTTAGCCTCATTTTAATTTTATGGAGTAGGTATGATTGATTATTTGTTAGAATGATTTAAAGACTTAAACAAAATTTAATGACTTACCAAAATTCTATTCCAGTGCGATTTTGATATTTGATTTAGTAGTTTTGTTATTGATTTTTAATCTACCTTCATACTTAAACAATATGTAGGTAGCATCTGTCATACTTATAAGTGAGGTGTAAATACCAAAGGGTAATGTAAAATACTACCTGACTAATTTTAAAATAATTTACTACATTATATTGCAGGTTCAGCAATTTTCATCTCCATACATTGTGTGCATAAATTGAAATATCATGTGTACTCAATAAATATATATAATTATTTTGTATTAATTAGAAATAAAATTAGAAAACTGTACATGACTGCTAAAAGCAAAATTCGAATATTATGTTGTGGGATTGGCATTTGTCATTTCTTATGTTCCTGATTCTTTCCTGCTGATCTATATTTCCATCTGGTATCATTTCTTTTTATCCTGAAGAAATCCTTCTACATTTTTTGTAGTGCAGATTTGCTGGCAATAAATTCTCTTGATTTTCTTTTATCTAAAATGCTTTTAGTTTGCTTTCAATCTTGAAGAATCCTTCAGTATTCTGGTTTGAAGTTTTCTTTGCTTATTTGTTTTAGAAATTTTAATACATTAAATTTTGTTATCTTTTTTAAATAAGAAATTAGTATTCATTTGAATTATTGTTCTTTTTTATGTAATTGTGTTTTTTTACAGCTTTTAATATTTTCTGTTTGTTTTTGATTTTCAGCAATTTGACTATCATGTTCCTAAGAGTGGACTTTTAAAAATTTTTTATTCACATTATTAGCTGAGTTTCTTGACTCTGTACATTTATGTCCTTCACCAAAAGTGGACAATTCACAGATATTACTTTTCACATTTTTCCACCTCCTTTCTCTTTTTTTCTGAGACTTTTAAAATCCTTTTTGTCTCTTTTCTTCAGATTGGATAACTTACATTGAATTTTCTTTCAAGTTCATTATCTTTTTTTTTAAATCTCAGTTGAGTGATTTGTTAAAATTTTCATATTTTAAAATGTCTATTATTCTCATTTGGCTCTTGTTTATAGCTTATATTCCCCCTGAGATTTTCTGTCTTTTTATTCATTATGATCTTTTTTTGCTTTTAATCCTCATTCATAGTTATAAAATTTAATTTAAAATCTTTGTCTCAGTTAAGTATGGTGGCTCATGCCTGAAATCCCAGTGCCTTGGGAGACAGAGGTTGAAGGATTTCTTGATGCTAGGAGTTCAAGATTAGCCTTGGCAACATAGCAAGACTGTATCTCCACAAAAACAGAACAAAGAAAAAAAAAAAGAAAGAAAAAGAAGGAAAAAAAAAAGAAATTAACTGGGTGTGGTAGCAAACACTTGTAGTTGCAGCTAATTGGGAGGCTGAGGCAGGAGGATCAATTGAGCACAGGAGTTCGAGGCTTCAGTGAGCTATGATAGTGGCACTACACCTTATCCTAGATGAGAAAACCAGACTCTGTCTCTAAAAAAAAAATAATGAAATAAAATCATTGTCTGCTAATTTAACTCTGAGTAAACTCATGTTAATCTCCATTGATTGTGGCTTCTCTTCAATATATTTTTATTTCTCTGTTTGTTGAGAGCTTTTAGATTTTATACTGGACATTGTGAATGATGTATTATAGAGAGAAGATTCTCAGACTTATTTGATGAGTATTGATTTTTTTTGTGGGGGGGGGTCTGTGTGTTTTCTAATTCAGCTAATTGGTTGTATTCCAACTTCAATTTCTGTTTTCCGTGTGCTGGGTGTTGAAATTTCATTTCAGCCTTTTAACCTTAGCAGCACAGCTTGACCTTCACCAAAAGTGGACAATTCGCAGATATTACTTTTCACATTTTTCCACTTCCTTTCTCTTTTTTTCTGAGACTTTTAAAATCCTTTTTGCCTCTTTTCTTCAGATTGGATAACTTACATTGAATTGGTTTAGGGTCTAACAAGGAGTATAAACAGTTTATCCATAGAATTTAGAGCTTCTCTTCTCTGGTTTTCCTCTTTCAGGATTCTCCCCCTCACTTTTTCAATGCTGTGATTTCCCTAGGAGCCTGTTCTCTGATTCTTCAGTGGGGTAAGAATGCTGATTTCTATTAAATTTGAAGTGTTCTACATGGTATAGATTTGGCCCTCACTCAGGGCAAAAGTCATAAAAGTGGGAATTTTATTCAGTGCCCCCCCGCCAGGATTAGTCTGCTTTTGTTTACTTTCCTGTGCATTTGGGACTTTTTTCCCCTAATATTTTATCTTTAGTTTATAATTGTTACCTGTGGTAGTACTGTTCCTATAGGAATGAGCTGACCATGACCAAAAGTATAACTTTGTACTTGGCTTTTGAACTCAACAGTCCCTTATGTCTCATGACTTTTCTCCATATTTCAACAAAAGTATGTTTATATTGTTGAACTTTCCACTTGTTAAAAAATGGTACTCTGACCTAATTCTTTAAAATCAGTCTTTCTGCTGTCCTAGTTTATGCCTTGCCTAATTAAAGGTATGCCTATATTTGAAAAGTGGAAAATTTCCAGGGAAAGGGAACAGCTGGTATTGACACTCAAGAGTTTTATGAAATGAGAGTAAGCAAAGGGCCAGTTAGGCCGAACTTCAGGAAAAACTATCTAATGGTGAGTGTTGTGAGACTAAACAATCTGGCAGGGGGACTTTCTCTGAACTGTTTCAAGTTGAATTGGAAGAGTCAAGGGAAAAACAAGTCACACACCCAGACCATGCATTGGCAGATTAACAGTGTATGTGATCTCATACTCACCTTCTATGGTGGCTGTGTGACTGTGGCATTAGCAGAAGAGCCTTTATGGTTTACATTAGTACTATGATTGTCTAAATTGCAGTGAGAAATTGATTTGTTTACAAAGCTTATAACTCATGATAAAAATTCTTCTGAAAAGGAAGAAATAGTATGATATTGTTCATTTTCATGTGTGTTCATGAAGTTCCATGATAGCAGGGACTTGAACTCTCCTGTTTAGCTCTACATTCCCAGTACCGATTGTAGCACCTGGCATGTATATGGCATTCAGTAGGTATTGATATCCTTTCTGCTTTTACTTTACTTTTCCAAAGTGACACACTCTCACACATATGTCAGTTATTAGAAGTAAGAATTTAAGGTTAATGTTTTCTATTATTTCTCTTATTTTTCTCTATATTTCCTCCCCACTCCTCCTTTTCTCCCCGTAAGCCTAGAAGCCTGAATTTTAGGTCCTTAGGTTTTCTTTTTGGTTTTGACCATAGGGAAAATTAAAAAATATTTAATTTTGTCATAATTGTGAAATATACTACAGGAAAACAGTATCACACATATTTGCTAGAAGAAATAATATTAAACAAAGTAGTTAATCCTACTGAATCTGAAATCAAATAGTCATGACTTTGAATCCTGGCTACAAATTATACTTGTTGTGTGACCTTTGACAACTTCCTAAGCCTATCTGGACCTTAGTTTCATTATTAAAAAAAAATGTGGATAGAATCAACTGAGTGTGATAATGCATTCCTGTAGTCTCAGCTACTCAAGAGGCTGAGGTAGGAGAATCGCTCGAGCCCAGGAGTATGAGTCTAGCCTGGGCAACATTGAGTCTTGCCTGGACCCTATTTCTAAAAAAAATTAAAAATTAAAAAAAAGAATTAACCTAAGTATCCATCAATGAATGAATAAAGAAAATGTGGTGTAGCTACACAATGGAATATCTTCACCCTTAATAGAGAAGGAAATCTTGTCTTTTGTGACAACTTGAATGAACCTGGAGGATGTTATGCTAAGTGAAATAAGCCAAGCACAGCAAGACATACCACATGATTTCACTTATATGTGGAATCTACAATAGTTGAACTCATAGTAACAGAGAGTAGAATGATGATTATCAGGCTATGGGAGGTGGGGATGGGTGAGAGAGATCTTGAAGAAATGATGGTCAAAGCATTAAAAATACATTAGATAGGAGGAGTGAGTCCAAGAGATCTATTGTACTTGTTGACTATAGTTAATAGCATGTACTGTAGTTTTGAAAGTCACTGAGAGAATGGATTTTATGTTCTCACCACAAAAAAATGATAAGGTTGTGAAGTATATGTTAATTAGCTCAATTCAGTCATTCCCCAGTGTATATATATTTCATATCATCATGTTGTACACGATAAATATATATATAATTTTTATTTGGTAATTCAAAAATTGATTAAAAGTATGGATAACTAATACTTGTCTAAAATGGTAAGTATGAATTTAAATGAGATTAGTATGTAAAATTTTTTTTCATTGTACCAGATCACAGCAGGTGCTTGATAAAAGATAACTGCTGTTATTGTGGTCATTCTATATCTTAATCTTTATAGTTCCTTCTTTTTGTTTTTTAGACAATTTCATATTTTGACATGGAGTCAATTCCTTGCTTTGTGACCATGAACCTTTTGGCTTAACTTTTGATCTTCAGTTAACTTGTTTAAGAAATGAAGGGCAAGATTAATCCATACTTTCTCCTGGGCAGCTTTGGTTGGTGGGAGCTTCTTGGAATGCAGTTTTGAGTGTTCTGAGTGACTTCTGGCTCCCTAGAAGACAGGACAGACAGTCTATAAGTTTGTGAAGCAGACTTGACATCATTCACTTTCCCTTCATGGCTTCAGTCTTCAACTTTCAGTAGCTGAGAATATAAAAATAACTCTTTAGATTTGTTTAACTTATGTAACTTTATGTAACTTTACATATTAAAAAACATATTTCTTGAGTGCCCACTTCATGTAATGCACTGGATTGTGTATTTCCCTTGAGTTTGTGTGGGGTGTAGGGAACAGTGAGTGAATGACTTTTCCTGGAATGAAAGGATTATTTAGGACGCTCAGAATAATAATAACAAATTATACTAAAGACATAAGAAAATAGTAGAGATTATACTAAATGTACTTCAAATGAATAGATACGTTTTTGTAACAGCATTTAACAACTTAAATTCCTACTAGTAAAGATAAGAGATTATGCTATTTTATTATTACAACATTTTATAGTGAGTAGCACTGTCCAAAACAAGAAATTTATTATGTCAGAATACTGAAATCTAGTGCATTTGATTTTAATTATCAAAGCATATCACTGACATGTTAATATGACCACCTTGATTTATATTTTCATTTCCTAATGGTTTCTATAGCCATGCATAGATTTGAATCAATCTATTGATGGTTCTTTTTGGTGGAACTTGAAATGTGAGAAAAGTCTGTTTACATGGTATTCTGCTGTTCATAGAGCTTATTTTGGGTCTGTTCTCTATAGTTAATCAGGTAGCCCTGATTTCTTCAAATGGCTGAATTACATTGAAGTGTGCTGCATTATCTTCTGGTCTACGGTATTTTGGTTTCTTGAGATGTAGGAAATATATGTAATGGATATGTCATTACATTTCATACTTTTGTTATATGTTACACTTTAATAGCAGTATAATGATTAAAGGCAGCTTTAGAGCAGAATTAACAATTCATTTAATCCAACAAAAACTCCGAATATTTCTAGCATTCTTAATTATAATTATTGCTTTCCTTTTTGTCTTTTGAAGCAATGATCAAAGAAGTTGCATTTCTGTGTAACTCAGTATTTTGAAATATTTAGTCCCAATTCAAAGTAATATTTCATCAAAAGAGATGATGTTGTTAGAACTGATTTATAAGTGTACTAATATGCTAAGCTGCTATCTGGCAGATTGTAAAAGTTCTGTGTTGTAGCACTTTTTAAAAGTTTTGAGTAGTGAAACAGAACGTGTTGTTTCTCCCTATTAAAACAGCAATTTGTTTAGTATACTATGTTTTAAACCAGCTGCAACACCAAAATGGACCACCCACCGAGAGTCCAGAGTTGGGTTATTGAGACTTGGCTGGCTAGACCACTGCCACCTAAACAAATATCATTGCCGATTCTAGGACTTAGTACTTGATCCAAGTGATTACTTAGCATTGAATCTTGATTACTTAGAATTGAATCTTTGGGGTGCCTGAACTTCTGAGATTCTGTATTTTTAATAAAATAATAAAATCAGAAATAACTTTCTTTGATATAAATTCAAAATTTTCTAATAGCAGATAAATTACAATATTTTCTTTAAATTTAGTATGGTAAGCCTCTTGTAATCATTTTAAACAATGCCTAAATAGCTTCTTGTGCAATACTGTCACTCTTCATAAAATGTTTTGTTTATGTTGTTTGTCTCTGTTTTGCCATTACAGTGGGATTTCTGAGAATATAAAAAATGCAGTTGTTACTCTGGTATCAACTTTATTGGATATCCTTGAATTATGTACATAGCAATATATCATAGTGAAATAAATTATTACTTTTCTAGGGATGCTTCTTGGTTTTAAAAGCTTCCCAAGCATGATTTGCAGGATAATGTTTGAATGGCAATTTAACTGTGTGGTCTGATAATCTGTTGTTTAAATGGCAGAGGTCATTTGGAGTTCAGAGTGGTTCCCAGGTAATTTAACTAACTGCTCAATTAAGGAAAAAAATGCCTGCTTAAAGGTTAAGTGGTCACAGAAAATACAGGTGCAGTAACAACTTCTGTGAGTGTTAACTTATTACTGTGGGCTCAACATAAATTCACACACACACACACACACACACACACACACACACACCCACACATCCTTACTTTGGTGGAATATGAATGATGAGAAAGATTATGGCCTTGTGTGCCATAAGATTTATTCCAGAAATATACTCTAACCTTTTAGAGAATTCTGTGTTCTATCATTCAACTGTAAATCAGCATGAAGGATTTCTTAGATTTACTATGACTTGAATAGTTACCTCCATGAAAAAGATAAACCTTATTATTCAGGAAGTTATAAGTTTCTATAATTCATAATCTGCTAGTCAAGTGGATTTTTTAATATTGGAATATATATCTTATTAGAAATAGAGCTTGTGAGTTTTTTTAAACATAACTTATTTCAAAATAAGATTTGTTTAAAATTAAAACAAGTTCCTAAATAAATATTCCTATGTAAAATAAGCACATAGCACCTTTTAAGTGGTTCATTTGCTTGGGTCCCTTAAAATAGAATGGCAGGTTACACAAAGATGTTAGTATAAATAATGGTGGATTATCTTGCAACTGGTGTGGAGTCTTGAATGAGGGCTAAATTTTAAAGCCAGTGCCTAAGGTAGAAGTTGAATATAGGCAGAATTACCCTTCAAAATCCTTTGAGTTGCCATGAAGTCTGATCTGTATGATGGCACTGTCTACCAGTAAGTCCAGCACAGGTGGTTTCTTCCATAGTGACAGAACACATTGCTGCTTCTTTATTATCACCAAATGAAAAACAGGAGCTTTCATTTAGATGCTATGTTGTACCAAAAGTATCTGGCCAAACGCTGTAGTCTGGGGGAGAGGTGATGAAAAGAAATGATGGGGAAACTACCACGGCTACCCTCTGCTCTGGTACTGCTGGCTACGTGAGTGTTTCTTCACCCAGCTTTGGTAAGGTGTGGATGTGAATGAAGGGAGGAGAGGTGGCCTTCTCATCAAAGGGCCACAAGTGACATTCAGGCAAGCAAATGAAACGACCTAAACCTCAGACCTCACACAGAAGTAACTCAAGATGCATTACAGGTTTAAATGTGAAACAACACTATAAAACTTTTGGGGAAAAAAAAGAAAAAAATATCTTTGGCATGTTTTGGGATCAAGGGCTGGGTGAAAAGTTCTTAGACTTGACACCAAAAAAGCATAATTAATGAAAGGGAAAACTGATAAAAAGAACCTCAAAAAATTAAAAACTTTTACCTTTCGAAAGAAAAAAACTATAAACTATAGAAAATATTTGCAAACCACATATCCAACAAAGGACTGGTATCTAGACTATATAAACAACTCTGCAAATGCCACTGTTAAAAAAACAACACAAAAACAAATGATTCAATTAGGAAATGAGCACAAGACATGAGCAGACATTTCACTGATGAGGATCTACAGTTGGCAGATAAGCACATGAAATATGTTCAGCATCATTAGCTATCACCACACACCTACCTATGGGAATGACAAGATAGAAAATAGTGACAATAACAAATGCTGGCAAGTGGTCAACTGCAGTTGCTCATGCCTGTAATCTCAGCACTTTGGGATGCCAAGGTGAGAGGCTTGCTTGAGGCCAGGAGTTTGAGACCAGCCTAGGCAGCATAGCAAAATATCATCTCTACAAAAAAAAAATCAAAGAATTTCCCGAATGTGGTGGTACATGCTGTAGTCCCAGCTACTTGGGAGACTGAGGCAGAAGGATTGCCTGAACCAAGAGATCAAGGAGTGGTGGGCCATGATTACTTCACTGTACTCCGGCCTGGGCACCAGAGTGAGACTCTCATTCAAAAAAACAAACAAAAAATAAAACAAAATAAATGCTGACAAGGATGCAGAGAAACTATCACACATGAATTACTGGTAGGAATGTAAATTGCCACAATTACTCTGGAAGACAATTTGGCACGTTCTTCTATAACTAAACACATACTTACCATATACCTACTAATCACACTTCTGGAGCATTTATCCCAGAAAGATGAAAATGTGTTTATACAAAAACTGTGCAATAATGTTCATAACAGCTTTATTCTGTTTTTGGTTTTGTGTTGTTTTGTTTTTGAGACAGGATCTCGCTTTGTTTTGCAGTCTGGATTGCAGCGTCACAGTCATAGCTCACTGCAGCCTTAAACTTTTGGCCTCAAGTGATCCTCTAGCCTTGGCCTCTCAAGTAGGCAGGACTATAGGTATACACCACCATGACTGGGTAATTTTTTTATTTTTTGTAGAGACAAGGTCTTGCTATGTTGCTCAGGCAGGTCTTGAACTCCTGGTATCAAGAGATCGTCCCACCTTAGCCTCCTGAGTAGTCAGCTTTAATTTTGATAGCCAAAACCTGGAAATGACTCAAATGTTCTTCAGTGAGTGAAGGGTTAAACAAATTGTGGTACATCCTTAAATGAAATACTACTCAACAATAAAGATGAATGAACAACTGATGTATATACCTACTTGGACAAATCCCAAGGCAATTATGCCGAGTGAAGAAAAGCCAGTCCTAAAAGATTGCATGCTCTGTGATTTCATTCATAACAACAAAACTCTTGAAATGATGAAATTATAGAAATAGTAAGCAGGGGTTAGGAACGGGGTGGCAGGAGGTATTCTTGTGGTGATGGAATGTGTTCTTGATTGTGGTGATAGGTGTAGAAGCCTACATAAGCTAAAATTACAGAGTTTAATGCACACATGACTGCGTGTAAAACTGGGGAAATAAGTGGTGTAGACTATATCAATGTCAATTTTTGCATGTGATATTGTAATATAGATTACAGGATGTTGCTTTTTGGGAAGTAAATGCAGGATCTCTTTGTAAATACTGCTTCTGCCACTGCATATGATTCTTCAGTTATGTCAAAATTAAACATTTAAGAAGAAATAATTTGAAAAGAACATAAATGTTTTCAAACTTTCTTTTAACTTTTTTTGAAATGGATATTCTGAAAGTTTTATTACTATTGTACCCATGTAAGCCTCAAAATATTCTTTGGCATTAAGTTTAAATTTAGGAAAGAAAACTTATTGCTTAAAAAATTTTTTAAAATATACTGATTAATTAAAAGTGTGGCTTTTTATTTTGACCAATCAGAAATTAATATTAAACTATCATTAACCTCAATGGAATTAATATTTTTTCTATCTTTTATTGTTTGATAACTAATACTTCAGTTACTAAGAACTATTACTCTGTTTTTGAATATCTATCAAATATTAGTTATTAGTATTTGATAATACATCAATTTAAAAATAATACATAATTTTAAGCCATAATTATGGAATTGTAACTTGTTATGCTGACAACTGGCTAGCCATGGCCACTTCAGAGTACTTCCTGAGATTAGAGTCCCAGGTCTGTGTGATGTACCCTATAGGGGAAGCAGTGCATGTGGATTACATTCTACCCAAGCATAGCTTTCAGTAATCTTACTGCATCGAGACTGTGTCATAAAAGTTGAACCAGCCGGGCTCCGTGGCTCAGCCTGTAATCCCGCGCTTTGGGAGGCTGAGTTGAGTGGATTACCTGAGCCCGCGGGTTCAAGACCCACCTGGGCAACTTGGCGAGACCTCA
>NW_007233086.1:405315-480015 GCF_000164805.1 Carlito syrichta
GCAGGTTGAGGCTGTGGTGGCCGGGAGCGGCCGCTGCACTCCAGTCTGGGTGACAGAGTGAGACTTCAACTCAAAAAAAAAAAAGTTGAACCTTCTTCCTCTATGTGAAACTACACACTCTGGTAACATTACTGTATTCTTTCACTTGATTTTTGCTTCTGGTTAGTTCCAGACTCTTACATAGTGGTGTAGTTTCCACAGAAATGTATTTGTTGAATATAATAGCACACACAGAACACTAGTGATGACAGTGGAAAGAATGGGCATTATGGGTATTTAGTGGAGATTTTTTAGTTATTAATATTGATACAACTAAACTAAAACAGTTTCCTTCACGATTATATTAATTAAAGATTTTATAACTCCTGGAAATAATTTATGTTAATCAGCTTTTAAAGCCTGATTAAAAAATAATATACTGATAAAACATTTTCATGGATAGCTTGTTCTTTAACCCTTTGGCAAAGGACAGGATCATTTCTTCTGATTTAGTACAGTGACAGTTCTTGCTTTTCAAATGTCACCTTTTTTTTTTTTTACAGTAAATAAGCCTGTTACCCTAGCAGGAAGCTGCCTTTCTCGTAAACCTCATTCTGTTTCTTCCTCTTGTCTCCTCCCAGCAAGGCTGTAAGAGGGTGCTTAATCTTCACATCAGCCTGTGAGAAAGAAAATACTGCTATGTTACATTTGTGTTTTCTCTGCAGCTCAGGACCTAGTGTTAAGATACTACATTTATTTTTAAAAGCAAAGTACAATTAATGATTTTATTTTAACTTTATGAAGACACTTGATTTTTTTTTACAATTTGTTTTTCTGGGTCTAAAATGTATGTATCTAGCTTACACTTTTAAGATGCATGGCCTTGCATGGAGAAAAATATTAGTGTCCTGTGGCTGCTGTCACAGGTCACCACAGACTTGGTGGCTGACAAAGGAAATGTGTTTGTCTACATTCTGGAGGCCAGAGTCTGAGTCAAGGTGTCCATGTGGGCAGGGCACATTCCCTCCACAGGCTCTGTGGAAGAACCTGGTCCTTGCCCTTCTAGCTTTTTCTAAAACGTTATTTATTATTAAAAAAAAAACTATATTGCATACATTAAAAATTTTCCATCTTAGCCATGTTTAGTTCTTCCGTTCAGTGCTGCTGAGTGCTGAGATATCCATGTTGCTGTACCTGCCTCTTCTAGCGTTCTGTGGCTGCCTCCTTTGACTGAGGCCTTTCTCTGCCTCTGTCTTATCACCTTTACTATGTGTGTGGACACTCTATCTCTCTCATTAGGATAAACTCCTCCTAGCCAGTCCCTTAACTGATGATATCATTTGCCATATTAAGTAATACTCACTTTTTTTGTCATACAAGGGAGTACATATTCTAGCTTCCAGAAATCAGGAAGTGAATGTCTCTGGGAGATCTCTATTTTTAGCCTACCAGAGGAGGCATTCTTTACATATTTAATTGTAGCAAAGATCTGAAGTTATTTTTAGGGTTATTTTATGTAAGTGATTTCTTTATGTGCCCAAATACTGTGATGATTTAACATTTCTTGTGATAAAAGAGACACAACCTATGTGTTATTTTTGTTATTGTTACTTTTAAAATAGACCAAGACAAACTTTTTGTTTAAAGAGTTGGTATAGTCATGCTAAGACTGCTGAGAAATAAATGATAGCAAACTGATTGTTTAGTTGTGATGGTTCTTCCGGAATATGTCTATGTCAGTGTCACATTGTCTTCCCTGATAATCAGTGTATTTCTAAGTACCCATATTTACTCTTTTTCCCTCTTTGGTATGCATCCTGGCCAGCCATCTTCCCTCCCTCCTTCTTCCCTACTTCCCTTCCTTCTTTCCTTTCTTCCTCTGTTTCTTCCCTCCCTTTCTCTCTGTCTCCCTCCCCCTCCCTCCTTCTTCTGCCTCTTCTCTCTCTCCCTCCCTTTCCTCCTCCTTCTCACACCTCTCCCCTTCCTCTTTCTTCTCTCCTCTTCCTCTCCTCCCCCTGACCTCTTTCTTTCCTTAAATGTTCTGGAGGTATTGTTTCTGTTTTTTTGTTGTTTTTTTTAAAGTCAGAGTCTCACTCCGTCGCCTATGCTGGAGTGCAGTGCAGTGGCACACTCATGGCCACCCTAGTGTTGACCTGCTGGGCTCCGGCGATCCTTCTGCTTCAGCCTTCTAAGTAGCTGGAACTGCAGGCATGCGCTGCCACGCCTGGCTACTTAAAAAAAAAAAAAATTCATTATAGAGATGAGGTCTCGCCAAGTTGCCCGGGCTGGTCTCGATCCTGTGGCCTCAAGCAATCCACTCACTTCAGCCTCTCAAAGTGCTGAGATTACAGGCTGAGCCACCAAATCCGGCCTGTTTCTGTTTTTTAAATGCCAGATATACTCTGAGACATACTGTGTAGCATTTCATTAACTTTGACAGACTTTGGTGAGTATAGATTATCTTGATTGCTGCTCATATGAATACTAATAATAAAAAGTGAAATATTGTCATAAATTATAGAAAGTTACTGTGGAGAGAAGTATTTGTTAAAGACATATCTAAAAAAAGGACTATTTATGTGTATAATCTAAAATATGTGAAAAATTCTTAACACTCATAATAAAATGAACAATGAATTAACAAATGAATCAAAGACCTTAACAGACAATGTACCAAAGAAGATATACAGATGACAAATTAGTGTATAAAAAGGTTCTCCACAGTGTTTGTCATTAGAGAAATACAAAATAAAGCAACAATGAGATACCACCTGTGAGAACGGCCAAAAGCTAGGATGCTGACAACATCCAGTATTTGTGAGACTGGAGCAGAGGGCTCTCGTTTACTGCTGGTGGGAAGACAGAGTGGTACAGCCCCCCAGAAGGCGGTGTGACTTGGAAGACTAAGTTTCTTATAAGTTGTAGTATATTCTTACCGTGCACTCCTTATTATTTACCCCAAGGAACTGGACACTGTGTTCACACAAAACCTGCATATGCTTGTTTATAGCAACTTTATTCATAATCACCAAAACTTGGAAGCAACCAAGACATCTTTCAATGAGTGAATGGATCAGTCAGCTGCGGTACTTCCACATGATGTAGTGTTATTCATCATGAAAGAGTAACGAGCTCTCGAGCCAAGAAAAGACACAGAGGAGACTTAAATCATGTTACTGAGTGAAAGAAGCCCATTGGAAAAGTGTACATCCTGTTTGATTCCAAGTATATGATTCTGGAAAAGGCAAAACTATGGAAACAGTAAAATGATCACATGTTGCCAGGGGCTAGAGAAAGGAGGAATGAATGGGGGAGCATAGAGGATTTTTAGGGCAGGGAAATGACTCTGTGTGATAACTGTAGCAAGTAGTAGGCTCATGTCGGCATACATTTGCCCAGACCCAGAGAATGTCCAATACCAAGATTGCACCTCATGTAAACTGTGGACTCTGGTCATGATGATGTGTCAGTGCAGGCTCATCAGTCTTAACACATGCTCCATTCGGGTGAGAGTGATGACAGTAGGAGGCTGTGCCTGGGGGTGGGATATACATTGGAAATCTCTACATCATCCCAGTTTTGCTGTGAACTTAAAACTGTTCTAATATCTGTTGTTAAAATATACTTAAGAAAATAGAAGTGGAGACCTACAGAAGCTTAGCATATTCCTCTTATGTAAAATTTTATATTTAAAACTGAAAAGATAATTAAAAAAAAACTTTAAAAATTAATTATAAGTTTCAATTTCCTTTCCTTCCTCAACTTCTCTGAATTTTTTTGTGAATAGTTTGCATGTGTTGAATTTCTGGTAATAAATATGACCTGTTTAAACATGTTATTGATGCACTCCTCTTTCTTCAAACTGTATATCTGGAAGATGTTTAATTTCTTATTTTTACATGATTGTCACCACATTGTTACTGCTAGAAAACACTTCTTATTCACATAATTATGCTATTTTACATGTCTTTTTAAAGAATTTTTTTAATTGAATGAAAATATATGTGGTATTCCATTTTTATTTGCCTCATAGAATGAGCAGTGTGCTCTGGAGAAAGCTAGTTAAATTTTGGAAAGCAGATATATCTTTATCTTACAATTAAGAAGTGTGTTGGCCACCAAGCCAGTATTATAATTTTAAATATGTATGAAATGACCTTTTTGCTCCTTACATCTTTGGAAGTTTTGGCAGGGGTACACATGCAGGTCCCTTGGTAAATTTGTGGTTTTGTTTTTTAGCCTAGAACATAACTGCTGTGGAGATGTCAAGATGGAGTTCTTTTGTTTCATACATCCAAAGACTCACCTTGAACTAACTTAGGGAAAACATTTATTATTGGTTGAGCATTTCAAATCCAAAAATCCAAAATCTGAAATGCTCCAAAACCTGAAACCTTTTGAGCTCCAACATGGCACTTACAGGAAATGCTCATTGGAGCATTTCAGATTTTCCGATTAGTGATGCTTAACTTGTGTAATGCAAATACTCTGAAATCCAAAGAATCTGAAATCTGAAGCACTCTGGTCTCAAGCATTTTGAATAAAGGTTACTCAACTTGTATAATAAAAATGAACTATCATGGAGAACTCAAGGGCATGTATGTCACTGAAACTGAGGAGTGATTAGAACTAGGGACAGGTTTTAACTTGTTCTTTTTCCCTTGATTCTGTCTGGTTTTTCTTTTCTATTCCAGCTGGCTTTCTTTGTCCTGGGTGACATTTTATGGCCCAGTTCCTCAGGAGAAATAGTATCTCTTTTGCTAAGCTCAGTGTTTTAAAATTTCAGGAGAATGATTTTTTTTTTCCTTGTGTTTTGGTTTGATATCTATCTACTCTGGACAAACCAATTTTTCAAGTCGAAAGGTAGCTACAAAGTTCCTCTTGGGCACCCACAGGATGCTGCCCAGCTTCATACAGCCTTCAAGACCCCCATTGTCTGGCATGTGTCTTCATCTCCCCTTCATGTCCCATCATTCCCAGACTTATTCTTATATAGCCAACCACACTGTGCAGGTTTAGTTTCTCTCCAGAAATCACACTGCTTTTCTACTCAGTGGTCTTACTGACATACCTATCTTGACCAGAATTCTTTCCTAAACTTTCACTCATTGTTTAAAATAAATCCTTCTTATCTTTGGAACTGGGACAGGAAAAAGAGGAAGGATATTGTTTAAATAAGCATATCCACTATTAAATGATCACATATTTGGAAAATTAACAAGTTGTTTCTTTGTTTTTAATTTAAATTACTAAAAACAAAGTTTGTTAGTCTTGCCTGCTAGAAATACATTCAAGGTATGATTCTCGGTCAGAATTCCTTGGACGAGCCCTCGTCAGACTCTTTGAGAAGAGATTCTTTATGTATATCTCAAAGGGGAAAGGATTTAAATAATTTAACAAGTTGTTGCTTTAGTCATTGTTAGGAAGATTTTTCTTAGACCTTATATTTGAGCAAATAGTGTATAAAACACTTATTTGCTCCATGGTATCAGTCAACTGTACACAGTATTCACTAGCTTAAAAGGAGTTTGCAAGCATTGATTTTATGTTATCCTACATGATGTGAAATTGGAAACAGTTGTATATGAAGTACAAAATAAACGTGTCTTAACTGAGATTCAACTCCGTCCTCGGTGGATTTAATTTCAGGGTGTGAAGATTCTTCATAGACTAGCTTATAATAGAATAATTCTAAGTCTGAATCAGGAAGTAGCTCCTTGGATGAACATAGTTTAGACATTTTTCCAGCATGCCAAAAAAATATACCTACAATATTGTTAAAACTATAAAATAGACATGATTAGAATCTAACTGTAATTTTGGCATTTAGAATATTTTTTAGACATTTGCACAAATTTAATGTCATTTCAGTACCAAGATCAAACTTAGGAAGAACACTTTTAAAAGAATAATTTCTTTTTAAAATCATTTTAGCCAGTATTGGTGGCTCAGCCTATAATCCCGCGCCTTTGGGAGGCTGAGGTGAGTGGATTGCCTGAGCCCGCGGGTTCGAGACCTGCCTGGGCAGGCGAGACCTCGTCTCTACAATAAATCAAAAATTAGCTGGGCATGGTACCGTGGGCCTGTAGTTCCGGCTATTCGGAAGGCTGAGGCGGAAGGATCGCCGAAGCCCAGCAGGTCGAAGCTGTGGTGGCGGGGAGCGGCCACTGCACTCCAGTCTGGGCGACAGTGAGACTCCAACTCAATAAAATAAAATAAAATAAAACCATTTTAAAAGGTTATTTCTAGGATACTTTGTCTAAACCTATTGTTATTTTAGATTTTTTTCCCCCATAGGCAATGTGAACTGAATCTTCATGTCTTTTACATGATGATTTTTCATAAAATATTACTCACACTTAATTGCTTCCTGGAAATTGGTCACTTAAAAATAGAAGAGTAAATTAAAAAGTTATTATAAGTAAGTCAGTTGTAAATGAAATATGTTCAATGAAAAAGAACTGTTAATTATTTTATTTTGAAATGTATAAGAAGGGCAAACTGCAAAGAACATAACAGTTCATTTGAAATGAGGTCTTCATGCATCATTTATTTACAGACATATTCTTCGGGGAATAGAATCCACCTTTTTGTCTTGAATGGCAAACCTGGTTGAACATTTAAGAGATTCATCAAGCAGTTTCCCTACCAGCTCTAGTCTGGTCCCTGTGGGGTTTCCTGTGTGCTTAATCTGGATTAGTTCTCAAGTTAAGTGATGGGCTTCACTGCATTCCTAGGGAGATTATTTCACCATTTAAGCGACTTCACTTTAAGTAAGTGGTTTTCTTTTTCAGATTTGTATTGTATTTGTAGCCATGCCCTTTATACTGCCTTTATATTTTTCCCTCTACTTGTCCCCTTCTTTGCCTTCACTGCTGTATTTGCATTTGTGTGAAGATGGTTTATTGTTGCATAGAAAGCAAAGAGGTTTGTAAGGAGAGCCACATCATGTATTTGAGTCATAGGGAATAAATTTGGGTTCCTAGCAGATCTCATTGTGAGTGTCTCTACTTAGTGTTGCTTATTTTTTGAGTGACTTGAACAGGGATATTTATTAAATTCTCAAACTAAGCTGCTTAGTTTGAGACATGGAATATAAACACGGAAGAGTAAGGAATTACAGTGGATTCGGTGAAAGAGTCCTCTTGAAAGGTATACATAATGTTTACTTTTTGTATATATTGTGAAGTCATATTACTATATTATATTATAATGTAATTATTTTATTAATTTGTGTCACTGCCATCTGAAGCAAATGAATAAACATAATTATAATTGTATATTTGTTTATAACACATTGTAGCATTTAATATAGTTGAGTAAATGAGTTATGCAATAGATACCTTAGCCCTAGTTACTCTCTCTATATATATGTCTTCACATTATATAATTATTAATTTGCTTCAGATGACATTGGTACAAATTCACAATTACATAATTATATAAAATTTGTGACATAAGTAACTATTTTTCCCCACAAGGCACAAATTTAAATGTTATACGCCACAAAGGATCTTCTGTGGAAATTAAGTCATTTGCTAAGTGAAAGAACAAAATTGATAATTTTCGTTATCCCTAAATAGCTTTGTAGTTTTTAACCCACTGTGTTATGTGCAAAAGCTATTATGAACTAATAAAACTTTCTTTATGAAATGGTTATCCTAAAAAATAAAGAAAACAAAGATTGTTTTAGTGATGAATCAGCAATAAAGACACAACACACAAAATGTAGAGTTAAACCTCAAGCAGATTAAACACATGTGGAAATGTCATTTATTACATAAAATGTGATAGTTATTTCTTAAAAGAGTATACTATTTCTTCAGTATGAAAATATTAAAATATTCTAGTGATATACATTAAAAGTAATCAAAAATCATTTCTGAGCAATATCAGCATACAACGATCAAATTAAATTCATTAGTGAGTTAATTTATTTAGAAAGTCAAGGAGTCTCAGAAACCAATGAATCTTACTTAACAAAAATTGTTTTTATTAGTTAAAGGAGGAAATGTTGAAACTAGGGAGTATGTCAGATCTATGATGTAAACATATCCAAAATGAAAACCCTCAGTATTTACTTGGTATTCTCTCTTAAGGTATATACAGCCTTCATTATTCAGTATATCAGTAACTTATGACAAAACTTTTGGCTATTTACCTAGTTGTAGATACACATTTAAAAATTTTTCTTTCTATTTTGGAGGTAAAATGAATATGCAATGAAATGCATAGATCTGACTTATACAGTTGATGAGCTTGAAGATGTATACCCTGTATATCCATGCCTCAGTCAAGATACAGAACATGGACTTTCTTCAAATGGCCCCTTGTGCCCTCTCTCCCATAAGCAACCATTCTTCTGACTTTTCTCACAATAGAGTGGTTTTGCCCATTCTTGCTCTTTAGATAAATGCAGCCATCCCGATGCAATCTGATATAGCCAACTGCTTTAACTAACTGTAACATCTCTGAAAGTTGCCTGTGTTGCTATTGTGTCAGTGGTTCATTCTTTTTTATTGTTCACAGTGTTCTTAATGTTGATCTATCACCTTTGATTATTCATGTACTAGTTGGTAGACTCTTACACGGTTATAGTTGCAACTAGTATAAAGCTGCCATGAACATTCACCCACAAATTTTTGTATGATTATTTTTTTGGGGGGTAAATAATTGGAATGGGAAAGTATTTTGGAGGGTAGGTATCTGTTAACTGTATAAAGAAATAGCACACTATTCTCAAATGACATTTTGCTGTTCTACACTTCTGCCAGCACAGAATCAGAGTTTCAGGGGCCCCTTGTTTTCACTGTCATTCAGCGTTGCCAGTCTCTTGAATTTTATCAATTCTGATAGGCCTTGTCCTGCAAATTTCAGTTGTTTCTGCAGCCCTCAACTCTGGTCTTTTTCTGCTCAGGTCAGTGAGCTCACTGAGATCGGGCTGGGCTCATCTTTCTTCATTGTGGTAGCTCATGTCCCTGTCAGAAGGCCACACAGAAATCCCAGCTTGTGCATTTCTTCTTTTACAAGATCAGGTTCTGTGTTGCCCATTATCTGATACCTGAAAAGTTTCTTCATGTGGTGTTTTCCAAACTCATGTATTACAGTAGGAATGCAAGCCTGGCACCAGTTCTCTATCGCTTCTGAGCAAAAGTCCCCACCTGATATCACCTTTCCAGTTTAAATCTGCATATTCAGTGGGTTTTCCTTATGATATTCTGAACATGCCATTTTGTTGAGCTTCTGGTACCACCTGTTTGAATATTGTGCCTTCTGTAGATTCACTTAAGGAGTTGTGAACATGCATCTGATAACTAGTTTGTTTATAGCTAACGAAGCGTTGCTTATGGTTACAATTCAATGCAGTTATTTTAGCTAATTTTGGAAGCCATAGTGAAATAAAATTGTGACTTTGCATAAGTAATTTGCTTTTTGTTGAAATCCTATTTGAATTCTAAAGGAGAAATATGTTATCATTTAGTGAGGGTGCTATAAAGGAAACTTGGAGAAAACATATCCAGTTGTGGATGTTATGAGTTTTGAAATCTGGAATGGGGAGGAGAATGAAAGTAAAAAGTGAAATGAAATTTGCCTGATTGACAAAGAAAAAAAGACTAATTATATCATGATAATCTTATTTAATTAGTTTTTGAATATCAGAGAGATTATTTAGTCACTGTTTCTCAAAAGTTCCCTCTCAGCTCTCCCTTTTCAACAGAAGAGCATAAACTGGGTGTGTGACCTAAATGTGACATATATTTGAAATGACTTCTTTTGCTTTAATTAGTCCATGTAGGACTTTCTGTTAACATGGCAGACACTCAGCATAAATTCACAAAGCCAAGAAGAGTGGAGGGTATCTAGGAAATCTCTATATTTCTGGAAGATGGGAGACAAACACATGTTTAGCTTCTAAGTAGGGTGGGGAAAGGACCTGCATGTCTTTGAGGGTACTGCAGAGGCAGACTGACTCCTAGGCAGAATGCCTCCACCATTGGGAATGCTATTCTCCTCCCAAGGAGGGTGTGACCAGGGCTGATACCCTGAGGATCTGTTCAAGGCTCATCTGGGACACCTAGACCACCCAGGCAGCCGGGCACCTAGTCCTACCTCCTTTCATTCTTAGGAAAAAAACCTGGGTTCACGACACCAAACACAGCTGAAGGGAGGTTGAGATAAGGTACAGAAAACATGAGGAAGGTTGAGATAAGGTACAGAAAACATGAGGATTATGGGAATGGCTTCCTTCCTTCCCGAGTTGCAAGGCTTTCAGCAGCCAGTCTCACAACTCCTGAGTCAAGGACAACGCTGATGCAGACAGCAGACTGTCAGGTGCTGGCAGGTAGGAGGTCTCGTATGACCATGCCACGTGAGACTCTGTACTAATTCTACCTGTGATCTGATGACTGAAAGGCTACTTCATATGTTGTTTCCAGAACTAAAACTATGTTTTAGTTCTTCACTCTTAAATATGAATGGGTAGCCAAGGATTGCCAGGCTCTTAGGGGAAACCCTGTAATATGAATACAGTAATCCAATCAAATAAAAAATATAACAGCTTTTAGCATACAGAGACCTTGAGGGAACAATGACTTTTAATAACTTATAATTAATATTTTCAGATAAATAACAGGTTTGCAACAGTAAAGCAAAAATAGAATATATGCTATTAAAACAGAACTATTAGAGAAAAGAGCTCTTGGTAATTAAAATAAATTTTTAAAAATATCAGAACGGTAGAAGATAAATGGAGACAGTCTTCCAGGAGGTAAAATTAAAAGAAAAACAGATGAATGATGAAGAAGGAAAGATAAGAAAATCCTATGATCATTCTGGGACGTTCATTCTCTAATGAGTCCAGAGGGAGGGAGAGGGGAGCTTGAGAGAGAAGTTAATTTCATAACAGATACAATATTAGTGTATGAATGAAAAATTGAAAAAATACTTTGGATATTCTTTATCGAAAATACCTATCCTTATTTTAAAGTTTGTTCTTGATCCGACCAGCTGTCAAGGATCTCCATTTAGGTGGATGATATACGGTTAATGTTTCCTCAAATGCAATTTGGAAGTGTTTGTGTATATAGAGATGACCTACATGTCATACCTCATTGATGCACTCCCTAAACCTAAATGATTTCATGAGGTTTTATCTCTTGAAAACAATTTGAGAAAAGCTGCTTACATTAAAAATTGTGAGCTTTGAGACATAACGGGGTTTCTACCAAGTAAAGGGCTGGCATGTCACCTTCTGTTGTGTCTCTGGGAGACGGAGGAACTGCATGACACCAAGTGGGTTAGATGATCCAGTAGTTATTTTTTCACTTAAAAAGAGTTCTTGTTTTCTTTTTAATAAATTCAGAAAAACAGTTACTCTACATATAACAGTTTCCAAAAGGGATTAAATCTCTTTATAGATTGTGAAAGAATCATTGTCCATAGTCCAGTATAAATACAAAATCATTTTATATTGATAATTAATATAAGATTATTGTCAAACTATGAAAGAGACTTTTTCTTTAGTATATTCTTAAAATAAATCAATAAAATTCACTTAATATACACTAAATAAATGTTAGTTTTTGAATGCCAAATACCGTAAAATTGTCAAGGGTTTAGAAAAACAAAAGAGGAGAGTGAGGAGGGGAGTCATTTGTGAATGGACAAAGACAATTTGAAGTTTGACCTTTATGATTCATAATACTACATTTTTTTCTCTTAAGACAGTAGCCTACTATACTAAAGAACTACAAACAATTTTAATTGTAGGAGGCAGAAGGAAATGTTGTCCAGTTTTGCTTTTTTTTAGGATATGAATTAGGAAATATGATAAAGAAGTATTCTTTTTTTTTTGAGTTGGAGTCTCATTCTGTTGCCCAGGCTGGAGTGCAGTGGCACACTCAGGGTCACCCCATTGTCAACCTGCTGGGTTCCAGTGATCATTCCCACCTCAGCCTCTCAAGTAGCCAGAATTACAGGCACACGCTACTGCACCCGGCTAATTTTTTTTTTAATCAAAAATACAAAATGTTTATTTCTTCTAATTGGTATAGTTGCATTCATTCTATTGAGTCTCCTCTTCAGCCCCTCATCAAATCTCTACTTCTTTGAGTGCTATGTGCTATTGTGAATGCTCATCAGTAGCAGCCCAGGCTGTTCTTACTCCAGCCATACAGACAGGAAATGGTTGGAAGTTAAATTTCTTTAACTTAAGTGTTGTGGAGTTCTTGATAGTATAGAATTCTGAGATTAGTGAAAAGAGTAAACTTAGAAAATATAAAAATAATAATATTAAGGTGGTAAATTATTTTGAAACTTCTCAATAGTCTTTCATACTTTTATTATTTTAAAATTGTAATGATTATTCTCTTCAGTGCTGCTTATATTTTCAAATTACATTTGATCTATTTGCAAGGCAGATAATCCCTTTTCTTCAGGGAACTTGTAATGGCACCGTTAGTCTCTGAAATGGGGTTGTTGGGAAACCAAAATGGGTTGAGGGCAATGGGAACGTTTGACCTGGAGTGCTGGTGTGTGCAATTAAAAGGCATCCACAAATGTTCCAGAACACTGCTATGTGAAAGAATGGATGGCCACGTGGAAGGAAGAAATGTGTAGGCTCAGGACTTGTGGTGAAGATGCAGTTCCAGTCCTGTTCTGCAGGACCATGTGTGTGAAGCCACGGCGTTGCTCTGATGGTGGTGAAGACCCTGCAGATCTCCCACGACCTGACTTCACACAGACTGTACCCCTTTTGTATTTACTAATGTCTTCCTATATGGAAAACATGGGAATTATCCTGTAGTCATGAACACTTGGTGGGAAAAGTAGAAATTCACATAAAGAATTGAGAACTAAAATATATGATGTTATAATCTCTTGGGGGAATGCATTGAAGCATTCTTGGTGGCAAAATTCATGTCTGTGAAAGGCTTCGAGCTTAGACATTTTGATAGTATCTTCAAATGAGATTTCACCTACAATCTAAAGACACCTGATAGGATAAAATAATATATTTTTTATCTTACAACTTTAACATTTGAGTTCCACTATTAGATTGTATCACCTACATTGCATGTGAATATTTTTAGAGCTTCTGTAATTCTATTATGATTATAAATGTGTAGGATTCTGCATAAAACAGTTATAACTGCATAGAATTTTATATTAAAATTAGTAACTTGTTGACTGTAAACATGTAGAAGAGATTAAGTTTTAAGACTCTGAATGATAGTTTTCCATTTTTCTATATGCTATTAACCAAGAAATTACAAACAAAAGAAATTAAAGTAGTTCTGAATCTTATCTTTCAAATCTTATTTTCTCTGAAATTAAAGAAAAATTAAGTTTAGCAAATAGTTACATTTTTGAGAACCTTGTAAAGTATTAACTCTGAAGAATAGGGTATGCAATTTGAATTATGCCAGCCAGAGAATATTACATTATTTGAGGGAACAAAAGAGGAAAATCTCAAGTAGCCTATGCATGTGAATGTGCTACAGTCAGCTTTCAAATTCATGATCCAGTATATCGATCACATTTCACAAGCCTTAGATACATCTATTATTAATTATAATGATGTGTGTGCAATGTCTAATTGGAAAGGAGGCACATCAGTTCTGTTCCTCATATTAGTATTTTTCTTGAAATGTCCTAGAAATTGAGAGTATCAACCTCTTTGTTCCAAGGTGTCATGTTGTATAATTCAAAATGAGATTACATGTATGTGTAGGCAGATGTCTTCAGTGTTCCATGTGCGACATAACTTTTACTTTTGTTATTCTGTGACATTCTCAACTTATTCTTCAGAAAGTTTTCTCTCAAAATTCTGTTCAGATGACATTTTCATGTAGGAAGTCAGTCAGTGTTGTCTCTGTAGGCTTCCTACTTTTCTTCTAGATCTGGAGTCTCCAACCTCCAGGCTACAGGCCAGTACTCGTCCCTGTCTTGTTAGGAACCCACGCAGCAAGAGGTGAGAAGTGAGTGAGTGGAGCTCCGCCTTCTTTGAGATCAGTAGGGGCATTAGATTCTCATAGGAGCACAAAACTTATTGTGACCTGCACGTGCGAGAGATCTAATTGGGCCCTCCTTATAAGACTCTAATGCCTGATGGTGTTACTACCCCTCCACCCCCATCCATAGAAAGATTGTCTTCCATTAAACCGGTCACTAATGCCAAAAAGACTGGGGAACTGCTGTTTTAGATGCATTAGCATGACTTATGTTTTAGTTGTTTATAGATCACTATTACATCAGTGCCATAAGAGATGGTACAGACATCTACCTTTTCCCTCTTGTTTGACTTCTCCCACTTAAGAAAGAGACCAAACTTAAATTTGGTTACTTATAATTATTTCTTAAATTTGTCATATGATATTCTAAATTTGTCATTTTTAGGCACTTACTATGAAACTTACATGAGCCAGGTGACTATCCTCAGAGCTTTGCAAATGTAAGCTCATTTAATGATCAGAGTAACTGTGTGAAATAGGTGTTGTTATCATCCCCCTTTTACAGACGAGAAAACCGATACAAAGAAAGCACAGGACTAGTACGTAGCCAAAGGGTGCTCAGTTCTTTTTTCTTATGGGATGAGTAATCAGACATTTTTATTAAGAAGAGGCCCTACCTTTTGATAGGTAACAGAATAATAAATATAATACCTGGCTGATGAAGTCTAGGGAATCCCTTAATGCTTGTTATTAATTAAATTAGTTACATTTGGCTATTGTTTTTAGAGTCTCAGCAGACAGTGTTTCTGATAGAGGACTGTGTTGCTCCAGGCTACTTATAAAGTATCATTCTCTCCTTTGTTCAAGATGTTTGTTCTTTTATCTGGTCTCTTAGAAGCGTAAAGAACTTCAGTCAATAGGCTACATTTTTATCTTCTCCTTGAATCTGGATTTATGATTTCATGTGAATTTGATAAAATGAACTTCAGATTTGCTGATACTAGCAATTTTTGGTATGATTGTATTAAGTTCTGGTTTGGCATTTGACTTCAAAATGTGATTCGGAGCGGGCTCGGTGGCTTGGCCCGTAATCCCGCACCTTGGAAGGCTGAGGTGAGTGGATTGCCTGAGCCCGCGGGTTCGAGACCCGCCTGGGCAACTTGGTGAGACCTCATCTCTACAATAAATCAAAAAATTAGCTGGGCCTGGTAGTGCGCGCCTGTAATTCCAGCTACTTGGAAGGCTGAGGCGGAAGGATCACCGGAGCCCAGCAGGTCAAGGCTGCGGTGGCCAGGAGCGGCCACTGCACTCCAGTCTGGGCGATGGAGTGAGACTCCAACTCAAAAAATAAAACAAAATAAAAAAATAAAATGTGATTTGGTCTTTTTCAGTAGCTATTGGAGTCAAGTACTCATGTAAGTAATTATGTAAAGTTTAAGTTCACTTATTTTCCACAATGAAGATGCTATTCATTAATGCCCTCTTAAGATCAGTTACCCTAATTGCTGATGTTGTCATCTTTAACTAAATATGAATTTCCTGAACTTTGATGAGTTATTCATTAGTGAATCAGTGGAGAACATTAGAGTAAAAGAAATTGTATTTTACTTCCTCCCTTATCTTTAGATTCCTTTTCTAATTCAATTTGTAATAGTGGCTTGTGAAGTTTAGCAATTCCAGCAACCTCCTCACTACCTTCTCAACTGCTTTGCTTCGGGCTGAAGGATAGAAGACATTTATTTGGAGACTCTGGATTAACTTTTATTGTATACCTACTAAAGTGTATCACAGATTTTGCCACTGAGTCATTCTATAACTTTCTTCTTTTTGTTTGTAATACACTTCCCCCCCCCCACTTGAATACATTTCTAAAGTTATTGGGCTTCTAGAAACATAAATAAAGAATAGATGGCTATTCATGCCTTCCAGTGAATACAATGGGAACAGAGGAGTTTCATCCTGTCCTAGTGGTCACTGTATTGGCCATCATGTGGTGGACACCTGAGGCTGTGGGGAACAGCCCCTGCTGCTGTTGAAGTCCTCAGGTCTGGTCAGTCCTCTTTATATTAGCTTTGTTTTCAAGCAATTGTGTTCCCATTCCTTTATTAGTCTAAAAAAAAAAAAAGATAATTCTGGGTAAATGAGAGTTAGAAATAAAAGTGCCCTTCTTTTAGATTGTCATATAGTTGTGCAAACTGATTGGCTAATGTCGATTGATGTCTCTGTACTCATTAGCTTTGCAACATTCGTAGATTGAACGTCATTAATGGGGTTGTTTTTATTGGACACATATCTATATTTGTATATCTGTTGACAGAGCACTGTAAAACAAAGTAAGGCATTGCAATTTAGATAAATTCAGGGAGAAGACCATATGTACACATTTAAATCATGGATTGTATCAACAGATTCCTGGTATTTATGGCTTTAATATCCAAATTGTGAGCAACTCCTCAGGGTCTCTGACATGGAATGGTCTGGAATTTTATACAGATACTTAGGTAGGAGAGTTGTCTATTCATCCACATATAATAAGGCTTTGTTTTGTACTTGTCACTGCAGTAACCTTTGAAGTATTCAAAACATTGTGTCTTTGTGGAGAAATGGTCATCAAGTAAGAAAATTTTAGGGAATATTGAAAATGCTTTTAACATGAGATGTGGCAACATATATCAGAAAACATGTCCCTGTTTTTGTTAATGTGTGGAATTCCTAAGGTCTTAGAAAAATTCAGCCATCATGTCAAAGATCTTCTGTATGAGTTTTTAAAGAACTGCTACAGTAGAAGGTATTAAGATTTTTAAGCAAAACAAAAACCTATTGTTTTTAACTTACAGAATAATTTTTGAAAATTACCCTATATTCTTAGAAGGAAATTGGATCTATTAAGAATTCTTATCCACTCTAATGACCTCTGCTATCTATATAAGAAATTATTAAATGGAAGGAAATATTCATACTCTTATTATCTAAATTACTATAAAATTTAAAATTCAATAAATATAATGGATTTTATTCTATCAGCACAGCCCATGAGTGATTTTCAAATATTTAAATTATGCTTCAGAGAAATTTTTGTTACATCTTTTAAAGGATAATATTTTAAAGAAATCATTCTTTTTAAAAGTTCCCAGGTCATAACTCTTTAGACATTACTAAGATGAAGAACAAGAAATTCTTTAAATTTTACAGTTTGAGACATAATGTCAGCACGTAGCACAGTATATTATAGTTGTCTTCTGTTAAAATAACTCCTTCGGTTCAGGAGATCTGTTATACAGCATGGTTACTATAGTTAATACTATTTTGTATACTTGCCATTTGCTAAGAGAGATCTTAAATGTTCTCATTACACACATAAGAATTTGAGGTGATAGATATGTCATTAACTTAATTGTGATAATCATCTCATAATGCACATTTGACAGTTATATCTCAATAAAGCTAGAAGGAAATAAAAAGAAGTTAATCAAAAAAATTTTATTTCAGTCTCCCATATTTTCTCCCAGATTAGAGATACATCTGTGAATCACATTAATTTCATTTTGTTAAAAAGCATAAGAAATTATTAAGAGTAAAGGGAAGGTAATCATTGTAGTGACAACGCATAAACTGGTTCAAAATGTGAAATTGCTTTATGGATATCTTATTAATTCTGATTGTGCTGTATTTGATTTCAAATAATTAAAATATTTTTCTTTTAAAGCTCCTAATAATGTGAAATGTTAAAGAAACTATTATTTGGTTAGATAAGAATTTGTGTTAATCTTATAAAATAGTATCTTAGAACTTACAGGTTTGAACAAATATGTAGAATCAGTCATCAGTTTTCAATTCAAAATGAAAAGATGTGAAATTTTTCTAACTTAGAGTATAATTATATTATCCTTTTGAAAATCTAAGCACATATAACCTATGAGAGTAAAATTAGCATAATTTCTGTAAAGAGATATTTTTTGAAAGATCTTTTAGCATTTCTTGAGGTGATAAACATGTCTCTGTTTAGAGTAATCAATAGTCATTGTTGATTTATATTAGACTCAATTCCAAATATTATGAAAACGGTCGTGTGGAATTAGAGGATTTCATGTCTTATCCAGAATTCTGGAACAGTGGATTATTGCTTTTTGAAACTGCTGAGGATATTGATGAATGGTCTTCAGGCCTTTGGTGGATTCCAAGTGAGCAGAGATGCTGACTTTCCTGTCACTCACATTTGTGCCTCTGGGAGCCCTCAATGTGCCAAGTGGTACTCATGAAAGTATTGCGAGTGATCAGAAACATGTGGTATGGACTCCTGGCGATACCAGGAATCCCACTCTGGGTACATACCAGTGTCAGGGCAAGAAAAAAGGGAAATCTCTGAAGGTCAGAAACAAAAGGATCCTCAAAGCTGGAGCGTGAGTCGTGCTGTAGTGACCAGAGGGGTCCTATGGTCTGGGTATAAGCTCTGAGGGGTTTGGGCTTGGGTATTGGTGCTTGTATGGTGATAGGAGGTTAGGGAGTTAGGTATGGGGGAGTACAAGGGAATGACTTGCACACGGGTTTGAATGTCAGAGTCAGATTTTATACTGTCCCACAGCACCAGGAGCTCAAGCTAGGAGGCTATCATGACTCTTGATTCTGTTACAGAGAGAATACCCCCTCTGAAGATAAGTTCGTAGTAAAACATTCCTGCCACAGGAATTAACACTACCGATGTGACACAGCAGCAGCCAGCCTCAGAAAGAGGCTTAGTACCACAAAACATGAAATAATATAGCACTATTAAAAGAATGTAGACTACATATATTTTAACTAATTAAGCAGAATTTAGGGGAATAATAAGCATAACAAAATGGAGCAAAAGAAAACACAAAAAACAGGGAAACAAAATATTAGACATAAATTAGTAAGTAGTTATACAAACAAACTCTTCTGTTAAAAGACAGATTCTAGAGTCTATAAAAATAAAATATAACTTCATTGTTTATTAAAAACATGTCTAAAATATAGCAATCATAAACGCTGGAAAGAATGAGATAAGAGTAATATACCAGTCAGATACTAATAAAAATATAGCCTGTGAGGCAAAACTTTGTTATCAAACAAAAAATACACTTGAAGGTACCAAGTTGCTAAGAATAGGGGAGACCAAATGACCGGGAAGACAAAATAATCCTGAGAATCTGTATTAACCTTACAGCGTAACCTCAAGATACATAAAAACAACAATGGGCTCAGTTACAAGTTGAAACTTAAAATCCCAAATCACTCTGAAAGTTTTTTAAATACCTGTCTCAAAAACCAGATAAGCAGATGAGAAAATAGAATATTTTAAAAATAAGTTTACTTTAATAGACGGATGGGTGAATGGACAGCTCTCTTTATCTAGCAATTATAAGATGTATACTTTTTAAAAGTATTCTAAAACTTGACAAAATGTAAGTATGTACTAGGCTAAAAAGAATTTCTCAACCAGAGACCAACATGCATTCAGATTACCTAGAATAACTTAATTTCAAAAAGATCTTCTTCCCCCCTATATAAAGCAAGCACAAGCAAGAAAATTCATGAGCTTAAGAAGAAATTAAAAGAAAGACTATGAAATATTTAGAATTGGACATCAGTCAAAACGCTACGTATCAGAACTTGCAACCAAAGTGGTAGCATGGCTTTAAATGCATACTTTGGCAAAGATCAAAGATTGTGAGTTAGGTTTTCAGGTTTGCCTACGCTCTTAAGAAACAGGTAGACAAGAGAGTCCCAAGGGTTTACTGCTGTGGGGATTTGGGGTGGCTGACTACAGGAGACTGATCGTCTCAGCCCCTCGAGGGGCCAGGAAGGAGGAATCATCTGCGTGTGATTGTCATGAATCAGAGTTAAAATCTACCAAATCTAAATTATAATATTGTCCCCGTTCTTATTTTCTGCCTATTTTCTGCTTTCATTTTAAAAGAAATATATCCAGGTTTATTTTCTAATTTCTTAAAAAATAGTTGCTTTTACTTGGAAGGCTGAGGCAGAAGGATCGCCTGAGCCCAGCAAGTTGATGCTGGGGTGGTCATGAGTATGCTACTTGCACTACAGCCTGAATGACAGAGTAAGATTCCAACTCAAAAAAAAAGAAAAGAAAAGAAAAAGTCATTTTTTCTAGTTTGTTTAATTTTTTTTCCTTTTTTAAATTATGAATTCCTTTATTTTATTTTAATTTTTACCAAATTTAAAGGAAGTACTTTTGTTCAGATTAAAATATATTCTGATTGGACAACTCTAATTTCAGATTCTGGTTTCTCCAATTTAAATCATGGGAGTTAATTTAATTGGTTTTCTTATAGTAGTTGATTTAGGGTAAACTGCCACTTTTACTTTATGGAGAGATTTTTGTTCTGTTTGGGGGAAGAAAGTTGGAAGCTAATGGGAAAGATGAAACATAAAGCGAGCACTGTGCTCACAACAAAAAAAAATGGACATATTATGTCATGGCTGCCTTGTCCCTCCAGGGACAAAGACTGTGCCCATCTGGGCCACCCTTCTATGAAGCTTGAACAGCTGTAGGCTGACATTTTTCTTCTCTAAATCTAAAGATTGGGTGTTGTTCGCAGTGGATCTGACTTGTCTTTTACACACTAGGTTTCCTGTGTTCCTTTTGGCTTGAGATCTTGCTTAGTGTACAGATGAATTTGAGAAAAAAAAATACCTCATTTTAGGATGAAATATTTAAAAATAAACAAGCTGTGTGTTTATTACTGTGGAGACCAGATGGTAAATGCACTATAAACAGAGTGATTTCAAAAGACTAAGTGGTTAGATGCCAACAAGACTGCAATAATACTATTATTGTTTCATAACTTTTATTACTGCCCTAATTATTGAAATGTTTTCTGAAGTAATGTTATGATTTGCATGTTACTCTTTTGCCATGCACATATGATCTTTTTTAGAGTTTTAGTAGAAACTTATCATTTTTTCTACTGAATAGAAAAACTTGACTATATACTTTGTTACAGCAATTTTGATTGCTAGAACCTTCTGAAGTTGTTACAGTCTCAGGAATGACTTATTATTTTTCATGTTTGTTAACTACCAGTGATATTGTTGACATTGTGTCCTGTGAGCCTGCTACATCCTGCTTTCTTCTATAGTCTGTTCACAGGCTACACTCTGAAAACCTAGTTGTAATTGTCCAACTCCTTTAGTATATAGTTTACAATTTTATGGAACACAAGAAGTTATTTCTCTTACCAGTGAATTATTTTGTGCCTGATGTGACAATTGGATTGAACTTAAACCATAGCTTCTGGAAAATATTAATAGCTTCAGCCTGCCTCTCGTGTGTGGTAGTTCCACTGACCTTAAGCTGTTCCTATTGTTTTCTTCAAAACACTATTTTCCATTTGCTAAGTGTATTTGTTTTCTATTGCTGTACAGTACATTGTTACAGACTTAGCTGCTTAAACCACTTATCATCTCCCAGTAGTCTGTGCATGACATGACAGGCTCTGCCCAGGGTCTCACTAGGCTGGAGTGGGAGGATCTGTATAGTGGACTTTGTGCTCATTGGGGGCTCAGGTTCCTCTTCCAGGCTCGTGTGCTGGTTGCCACATTCTGTTCCTGGCTGGGTTTGCTGTCCACCCCTCTGTCCTTAGCACCAGCAGCAGAGCATTTCCCTCAAGGCTAATTCCCACTCTTTATGTAGAACCCAGTCCCCCTTAAGGCTCATTCTATTTGAATTATTTTCTTTCATAAATCAGCTTTACCCTGTCATCTGACCTAATATGGGGAGAATGTCTCATCAAATTCACATGTTCTCACTCTGAGAGGAGAGGATGGTCCAGGTGTATGCACTAGAGGGTGGGACTTTTGAGAGCCTTCTTGGGATTCTGCTTACCACTGAGATAGGAGAAGTGAAGATGTATTTCTTCAGTTTCTTTTTTCCTTTGTCAAATGTGTCTGTATGCTTTTCTTCCTTTAGTATCAGAAGGGGAAAAATCCTTATCCTGTTCTAAGACCAGATTATTCGGTCCTGGCACTTTCCATTCTTACTTGAGTTCATGCTAGTGGACTTGCAATTATGCCCACTTTCCACTCAGCTTTTCCCTGGTATTTATTCCCCTGTCTGCTTGCTCCCACCCCTCAGCTTCCATGCAGGCCTCATGCTCTGTTCTGTTCCACTGCCTAGGTTTAAGTTCATAGTCTTTCCTTGCTTTTTGCAAACAACTGATCTGCCCACCTGGAGTCTTCCTTGCTCTCATCCACCACCAAAGGGGCATGTTTGAAATACAGGTCTAATCACATTATTCTCTTGCTTAAAAGTCCCTGTAAGTACCACCTTGTTGTCTTCCCCAGAGGACCAAATATGCCCTATAGGTATGTAGTGTTTGGTCCTCATATGTAGAAAAAATTGTCAGTTAGTTTCCAGCAATTAAAATCAGGCACCTATACTCTTTAACCAGATTTCTGGCTTCTCTCAAAATCAGGCACCTATACTCTTTAAGCTAGATTTCTGACTTCTCTCAAAAAAAACCTGAGTACACTGGCCCACAGTTCTCTAAGACAACAGTTCACCGCTTCCAGCTACTAGCTGCCCTGTAGATGGAAAGTCTCCCTGTAGTTTGCCATTCCAACTGCCTTACTCATTTTCCCTCACCTACCTGGCCCCTGAAGACATGCCACCTGGAGGCCCCTGGAGGCCCAGAAGATGCTGGCTGAATGCCGTGTGTGACATTCATGATTCTAATTTCCTCTCATTCGCTCTTTCAAATCGTATTGTTTAGCTGTGTGATCACATTTCAGTTTCTCCTTCTAGATTATAACTTCCATGAGGACAGGAGCATGCTATATTGATGCTTTCATTCTCAGCATGATTTCTAGCACCTGCTAGGACTTCAGGGAAACTGACTCAAATGGTTCTGGTTGTACTTTCACACTGACATACCAATTTTATGTGTTCATAGGGCTGGTCAAAAGACAGTGTGGGCAAAATAGGGTTCAGATTGCTACCACTACTAAAGTCTTAAGGCAAAACTTGATTCTGTATCAAAAAATGAATCAGTGGAGTCATTTTTATTTGCAGAGGACAATCTCTAGTAGTATGAAGATGATGCAGTGTGGTAGAAAACCTTCACTATCATTCATGTCTTGATCACTTCTTTCTTTAATTCTTTCATGGGAGTGTGGGAATTGGGACTTCCCTGATGGGGTTACATGTTCAGTCTTCTGGAGCACACCAAGAGGAAACAGGGTTCTGGGCGTCTCCTTTGCAAGACATCAAAAGGCTTTCTGTTTGTTGACATCCGTAAATCAATAAATACTTATAACTTTTCTAAATCAGCCTTCTAACCATTACTGGTCACCACACACCACAGACCATTTTAAACTGTGATTCTTTAAAGTCTTTTTGAGAATCATGGGTTTGGTTATTGGAGGATTAAGTACAGATGATTAATGGAATTTCCACTGTAGTTCTTTATGATTGACAAAACAGAAAACCTAAGTGGAATCTAGAAGGACAAAGTTCCTAGTGCTCTGTGTGCTCACATTGTGCTGTTAGGTTTTGAGGATGGCCTTCCTCTGCAGACCTTCATTCATTCTACTTTTCAGAAGTATCATATTAAACTATAAGAAACCACATCTCTTTTTCCAGTATCTCACAGAGGTATCTTTTCATGAAGTCAGAGGTAGCTAGCAACTTGTGTTAAAAAGCATCATAGGTTGCTGCTGGCAATGAGAGGAAATCATGCTTAATCCTAGAGAGGAGTGGTTCCCCTAAGTCACTCACTGATGAGACAACAACAATGGAAAAATCTGCATCATTGCTCTTTTTCCTCTCTCTCCTAAATTCTGAACAAGTTCTTTTTGTGGTCCTGTTTTTGTGTTTGTCTTGCAGGTTCAAAACATTCTGGACTGTTTCTTTCTTAGTGATAGTTTGTAGTGATGACGCGAGTTGTCTACAAGTAAATGTTTGGCTTGTGTTCCAGCAACCGTCACTATTTGTGATACTCTCTGGCTTTACTTTCAGATGTTGTTCCAGAGTTTCTTAATTTTATTATTTGTAAGGTTAAATTCACATTTATGGGGAAAAAGGCATGAATAGAAGTCATTATGGTGCTCTTCATGTATTTCTATTGAATTGCCTGGAGGATTAGCGGGGCACATTGGAGGAATTTGGGAAGTGAGGGTCCATAGGATATGACATAGATGCTATAAGGCTGAATTACTAGCTATTGCCAGCCTTGATATTGGGAGTCTGATTATGGTCCGATATATTAATATTTTGATAAATTTTTTCATGCTGCTACTATTATTCCCAAAATGCCTATTTACTTTGAGATCAGTGGACTTGTGAAAAACATTTAATACAATATTAATGAGCACTCTTTTATAACACTTCTCATACTATATAAGAGTAACTTTTTCATATGACTCTTTTCCTGCTGAATGTTACTATACAGGGACTGGGGCATTGCTGTAGGAAATTGCTTTTGAGGTAACTATTCCAGATATTCAACTTCAGGAAGTCTTTCTAGGTTGTAGAGTCAAGTTGCCCAGAGTTCTTAAGATCATAAAGAAGAGATCTACACAGACGACCTTTGAAGATGGAAGTGTATTAGAAATATTCATACGAATGCCAGTATGTTGGTTGAGGGCAAGGTAAGGACAGGTGGCTTATAGCCACCCTTGGCCTTCAGTTATGCCTGGCTTCTCATTCCTCTAAGACTAAGGTGCAGGAAAGCTGGAATATTTATTCTGGCCAGGAGAGAACAACCTAAACTTGTTGGATCTGTCTTCTAGTTGTTTGCTTAAGATCACTACTTGCTTGGTAATTTTAAGGGGACAGGGACTGTGACAATTGCTGTCACTTAGTATATAGAATCCCTCTGGGAAGACTTTAGATCTAGCCTCTTGAGAAGCAGTCAGCCCTCCCCAAACTCAGTCCTTCTGTGATTTTTTTCTTGTGTGTTCATCCAGTGAGCAATATCTGGGTGGGAAATTTGAATTTATCGAAAGCATGATCTTGTAAAAGCTTACCATGAATTTGTAGATGTTTCTTTACCCAGTTAAAATTAAATAAACCTGTGGAACCATCTTTCCAGGAAAGGACTCTGTGTGTGACTGAAATACCAGCCATCATGGCTCCTTCTTCATCTTAGAACCAAACAGTGATTTAGAAAATTTTGAGAATTTTTAAGAGCATATATTCTGTAGTTTTGTGAACTGGTCTATTAAGGGGAGTGCATTCCCTGCTCGCTAATTTATTATAACCATGACAGTAAGTACCAAAGCATTTGTAGGTGTTGACACAATTTTTGTTTTTTTTGAGTTAGATTCTCAGTGTCACCCAGACTGGAGTGTCATGGCATAGTCACGACTACTGCAACCTCAACTTGCTGGGCTCAGGTGATCCTTCCACTTCAAACCTTTCAATTAGCTGGAACTACAGGCACATGCCACTATGCCCAGCTAATGTTTTTGATTTATTGTAGAGACTAGGTCTCACTAAGTTGCCCAGACTAGTCTTGAGCCCCTGGGCTCAGGCAGTCCTTTTGCCTCTGCCTCTCAAAGTGCTAGATTATAGGCATGAGCCACCATGCCTGGCCTGAACATAAATCTCTGATCTGACCTCTTGGGTCATACAATCAAAGAAAAAGTATCCTTTTTAAAATTTTGAGAAATGCTCATTCTGTATCTGACACCATTTGTTTCCCCGGGATATGACTATTCCTGTAACTGTGTAGCTTAGTGTATACTATATTTTCAGAATGCCACTCTGGTTTTTACTGCCCCTTTACTTTAGTTTTAGGAGTTTATCCTTTAGCACACCATCAAAAGAATTGTGGTTACTGAATTGTCAAATAACTGCTATACCACTTGAACTGCTATACCACTTGAACATTTTTTTGGCAATGAATAAGTGTTCTCATTTGAGATTGCTTCATAAGAAACAGTTCACAGAAGTAGAACTGTAGCATGCCAAGACAGTTGATTTCTTTTGGACTTAACTGAGACTATGTTTCTGGTTTTAATATTTGCTAACAGCAAGGTGCTATTCTACATAACATGACTTATTTACATAGTTACCGCACAACACTTGGCATTTCATGCAGTAATGACATTATTTCAATGCAGAGAGTAATTTTAGTACTGCAGTATTTCAGCATCTTTGTCTGGCTACATAGATACTCGAGCTTTTAAAAGTTAAAAAATTCAAGGTTGTGGTATTATAATCATAGTTTGTATTAATTTTTCTGAAATGAATTTATTAACATTGTAGGCCATATAAAATGCTACTACTCTCTTTCCATTTATATCAAGTAGATATTCTATTTGATTACTCATTTTATAATGTAGGTTGCTTTATACATATACATGGTAGGAATTAAAGAGAAAGTGTTCAATTGAATTTCAAGTTTTCGTGTAGGAGTCTACAGAAATACATTGACTACATCTCATATATTTCCTACACTATTTTAATCTTAGATTCAGAGTTCAAAAACTAAACTTATTACTCTTAACTCCCTCATGAGAAACCTTTGTATTAGCATATGATGCGTGAAACATAATAAATACCCAGTAAATGTTACTTAGTAGTGGTAGTAGTAATAGGAAAACATTATAGTATAATTTTTAGGCATTTTTTTGCACTTCATTCCAGTTTTAGCTCCTTATATTCAATGCTGTTAAAATGATAAAAATTTTCACATCCCATAATAAGGATATTTGGGGGAAAATATATGTATATACATACATACATACATATATTTGAAAAGTGACAAGCATAGATAAATAAGAATTATTAATAAAATTTGCAAATAAACTATAAGTAATTTAAATTATTTGACCACATAGTGCCACTAATTAAAGTTGGATTAATAATGGCAATAGTAGCTACCCCATCTTGTCTATTGATTATTATAAGTTATAATCTATATTAAACATTAAAGTCTTTGGTCAGTGATTGTTACTGTTTTATTCATCCTACAAATACTTTTTAGGAGGTAAACATACATTGATAAAGAAGTTAAAAATCTCTCATGAGACTTTCCAGTTGTGGTAGGATGGGTAGGAAGACAGAAAACGCATAAAGTAAAAAAAAAAAAGTCATGGAAATTTTAGTTGGTGAAAATGTTAAAAGAAAAATAAAGCAAGGTGTGGTAAGATAGATAGTATAAGGTGGGGGCCGAGGAAGCCTTTTCTGAACTTTCCCATGAAGGAAGATGGGGTTATGTGGCACCTACTTTCTAGGGACATGTTTTATAACATGGCATCTTCCTTTCTTGGGCTAATTTGCAAAGATATCTATCTATCTATCTATCTACCATCATCTTCACATACATTTTAAGAAAGGAAAATACTATTAAAATTATAATACTCAATATATATCAATAACAAAAGATGAATACAAGTCACATTTGACTTCTGCAACTACTAGAGTTGCTCAACGTGGTTACTATCTATGTCCAGACATTTATGATGAGTAATCTCTTAACATCTCTTAAAATGTATATGTTTTTTGTCACCCCAGTATGTATATATATTTATAATTATATTTACATAAATATATAACATGTATTTATAGTCATATAAATATATAATATATAAATATATATTTAGAAGTAATTATAAGAGAAAATAGGCATATAAAATATTGGGACATGATTCTTGATATCAGGTTTAATAAAAGTTGCACTATAATCTGTTTTTAAGATAAAATCTTAAAATTCTTTTTGCTCATTAATTTTAATAAATTAATTAGCATTGTGATATTAGCAGATATGGCAAATATAAGAAAGATTTTAAATTGGCAAGTTACCCTGTCTATCCATTTTCTGTTTCTCTGATTAGCTTTTTGTTCCTAAAAAAAGTAAATGTTAAATATGTTGTTTTTTCACTTTACCTATAAATTGATTATTGCCCCCTTTTTTTGAAACAGTCTTTGAGGTGGGTTTCAATAAAAATAGATAAAATGTGTACACAAGTGATGACTTTAAAACAAAAGAATGGAGTCAAGAAATTCAGAAGAGGAAACTTCTGTCTCAGAAAAGTTCTAGTTTTAGCGTAAACCTTAATTATGATTTTTTTTAGTACTCAAGGGAAGGATAATTTACTACACTGCTGTTAAGATTTGTTGAGTAGTAAATCAGTAACATTATCAGATTGTTCATCAGAAAACACCTTTTCACTGGTTTTGGTTATCTGAAAGATGGTAACTCCTTACTCCTTAGCAGCGCCCCAAGGGATAAGGGAGAGCTGTGAGACCTGGGCTCACATGTATGCTATCTCTAGTTCTCAAACATCTGTTTAACTTCTTGCTGTTTGCAGACTGACTCTGTGGGTTTCATTGTTCTCAAGATGAAAAATGTCTTCTATGTTCCCCATTCCTTAGGAACCCTCAGAACCCAACACCAGCTCTCTACCACTTTGCATTAGTCACAGAGAATGGAGTAGGTTCAGCATGGCATAAACAGGTTTTTCTAGTCAGCTCAGCCTATCCCTGGTCCGCTCAGCTCTGGCCAGGGGATTCATGAGATACAAATAGGCCATCCTGGGCCAGGCTCGGTGGCTCAGTTTGTAATCCCAGCACTTTGGAAAGCTGAGGCAAGTGGGTTGCCTGAGTCTGTGGGTTCAAGACCAGCTCGGGCAACTTGGTGAGACCTTGTCTCTACAATAAATAAAAAATTAGATGGGTGTGGTAGCATGTACCTGTAGTTCCAGCTACTTGGAAGGCTGAGGTGAAAGGATCGCCGGAGGCCAGCAGGTTGATGCTGGGGTGGCAGTGAGCATGCCACTGCACTCCAGCCTGGGTGGCAGAATGAGACTCTAACTCAAAAAAACAAAAACAAACAAACAAACAACAACAACAACAAAAAACCAAATAGGCCGTAGGCCATCCTGGATTGTGAGGTGATAGAGATTTTCTATGAAATGATTTAGAAAGGGAGGCCATTATTGTTATCTTTAATTAATAAAATATAGATATGCATGTAGGTGTCAAGAATTTGAGAAAGTCCATACTTGACCTGGAATTTCTCACTGAATTACAGGCAAGGTCTTTTGTAATGTAGAAAAAGGATTAGGATAGTGCTGAAGGTTTGGAAAATCTGATGCAAAGAATAGTTGAAGGGTCTTACCAGGAAAAACAAACGAAATTGCTCAAAGCAGCAGCTCTAACAGTGAATTCTGATCATTTCTGTAGTAGCTAGTGTCCATTTGCCCAGTTATAGAAATGAGAAGGTTGACATTTATCTTTATCCAGATGGAAAGGGTCTGTGGTTGAGAATGTCCTTGAGTGTTGTTGGGAAAGGATTCCATGGAATCTGGATGGCTAAGCTGTGCAGGCAGAAATGGACTTCAGAAAACAGGTGACCAAAGTACAGGAGAGAGGATTGTAATAGAGGTTAGAGAACAAGAGAGATATGGAGGGAAAGGGCATAGTCAGAACCAGGAGCTTTGTAATTAACATCCTGAGGAGGGCCAAGTATAGAATAGCAGGGCTGAGCGAGGACTGTGCTTACTAGACATCTCAGGGACTCAGGTTCGTAAATGAACACTCAGGAGCAGCTCCACCTTCTCTGTCTAGAGCATTATCAAGTGTTCTCCTTCACTTTGGCAGAACCCCAAAAATGTTATTGCTAACTTCATATGTGACTTGGACTTTATGTTCTTGGTCACTACAGAAATGAACCTGTTGAATGGCATTTTTTCATTAGTGACCATTAAGATGCTATAATGTGTTGGCCAAAAATAATTTTGCTTTTGGCTTTTATTAATGTTTAGATGTTCTTCTAGACGATACTTGGCAGGACAGCATTAGCTTTTTCAGGAGGTCATTCTTGCCTGGTACATTGAAGACTATGTTATTCGACTAAAAAAGGATACTTTTTATCCATGGTTGATGTTATTACATCAACAATGAATGCCTGTAGCCATAGCAAATAGCCTAAAAGTAGAACAGCTCACCTTATCTTAAATACTATTTGTTTTAATTTTATCTTATCAAGGTTTAAAAGTTTGACAGTTTCTACAAAGCTTATAATGAAAAAATGGCAGTCCTGAGCCACTTCTTCCTGTCCCTGACTCTACTTTCAACTTTTTTTTTTTGCTAATTTTTGTTTACCTCTAAGTTTCTAAATTATTGGCTTTCATTTCTATCCTTCTTTTTCAGTTTAGATATTAGCTATTATCTTTTTATTATGGAAGATGGATAATTAACTCTCCTAATGTATCACTCCTCCAACAAGCCTCCATGTTCCTATAACTTTCCAGTATAGTTGTAGTTTAATTTTTTATATTTTAATTTTTAGTTATACTGATACTGAGTGTTTTGCTATGACTCTTTAAGTATTATCAACATTAGAGATAGAGTACTATGATTACATTTTCTTTCTTGAAAAACTTTGTATAGTTTTTTAAAAGTAAATATCAGTTTTTTAAATGTATCTAATTTATACCCAAACTGTGTGACAGATGTATTCCTCTTCTCTTAGTATGTAGAGATGTTATACAATGCATTGGTTCCCTTTTGTGTGTGACTCATTTCTGGTGGAATTCTGTATCCTGTGTTCTGAAGTAACAGCTCTTTAAACCACGGGCTGTCTTCTGAGATCTCCTTTCATGAACAGTATCAGACACAGTTCAATCAGGAAACTTTAAACCATAGTAGGTGCTTCAGCAAAGAAGGTTTAACATAGGGAATTACCAAGAGAACTGGAATAGCCAAGGGGGAACACAGGTAGGCCAGAGAGTGATGACTGCAGAGAGAGACTGCCACTCCCAGCAGTAAGAATGCAAGTAGAGAGGTAGGAATTCCCAGAAATGAGCCTAGGGAAAGTTCCTGTGGAGTTCAATCTTGGACCTCTGAATGGGGGTGCTATCTGGCTGTAGGCACTGAGCTGAAATACAGCAAAAGTGCCTATAGGGCTCATGTGAACTGCGAACAGGGGCTGCTGCCTGCTGGTATCTCTGAGGTTTGCACATGGCAGTCCCAGGAGGGCCAAAACAGGTGAAGTTGAAGCAAAATGCCATTGCTGGAGTTATGCAGATAGATACTGAAAAAAATGAAAACAACTCCCCGCCGACTCCAAAAAAAAAAAAAAAAAAAAAAAATCAGGAAGAAACGTCTTGTTTCCTCATACTGCTTTCCAGTCTTAGCAATCAGCGTGTAGAATGGTCGGCACAGGCGTAAGATAGCCATTGGGAGCTAGGGTGCTCTATACACTGTGACCTCCTTGTGCATTTGAACTTTGTGGGAACAGAAGTGGCAACTTCCTGCTGCACTTAACAAGTGCCAGCTGGTTTTCCTGAAAATAAGGATGTTCTTATGCTTATCCACAAAGAAAAGCACACAGTGTCCAACTCTTGGTGGATTAATTTACCTTCTAATTCAGGAAAACAGCCCCCAAAATCAAACACCTAAACATTATGTAATGTAAAGCCTAAATTGTCAAATTAACTGTCACCAAAATCCTTATATAAAGTAATACAGGGAAAAGAAAGGGGTACAAGAGAAATTAGGTAATATATACGCCCTCATTTGGAAGATTCTGTTTTTCTTTCTTTGAATTGAATTCCATATTTCTTTGACACTGTGTTGCTGTGGTCTGAATGTTTGTGTCCCCCTGCAAATTCATATGTCCATCTTAACGTGATATTATTAAGAGATATGGATTTTGGGAGATGATTAGGTCATGAGGGCCAGGTCCTCATGAATGGGGTTACTGGCCTCATAAAAGAAGCCTCAGGGAGCTTGCCTTTTCTGCCACATACAGACACAGCAAGCAGGTACTATCTGTGAGGAACAGGTCCTCTCCAGAGACCAAATGTGCTGGCACCTTAATCTTGGGTTTCACAACCCTTAGAACCCTGAGCAATAAATACTGTTGTTTATAAATTATCCAGTCTAAGTTATTTTGTTATCACAGCTGAATGAACTAAGACACGTCTTCTTTTTTCTTGGTGTATTTTGTCATACTAGTGGAAAATGTTAATAGCTTCTTGTCTGAATATGTCTTTGTCATTTTGAAGGCATTAATTTACTGACTTCTGGTGTTCAGCACTGCTGTAGAAATCCAGGGTCATTCGAAGTTCTTGCCATTTGTGTATAACCTGTGTTATTGCTCTGGCAACCTTTAGGATCCGCTTTTTATCCAAAATCTTCTGAAACCTAATGATGCTATGTCTTGATATGAGTTCTTTTTTATTCCATTGTGCTATATCCTTAGTGGATCCTTCCTATCTGCAAATTTAAATCTTTCAGTTTTTTCTTTTATGTCTTTTAAAATTCCATCCTCTGTTTTGTTTTCTCTTTTGGCTAATTCTACAGTGTGTATATTAAACTTTCCATAATGATCCCCTAATTGCCTTACACGTTGTCCCTTAATTTTCATCTCTTCATTTGTATGTGAGAGAGAGTAGTATATACGGGTATTCTATCCTGTGGCACGTTGAGTTCTAGCCCTCGCTGTGTGGACTGGATCCTGCTCTATGGGGAAGAGCCATGTAGACGAGGATCTCACCCTGTTGATGGTCTTCCAGTTTCTGTCTACTTTTGGTCATTCTCCAGTCCCTTGAAATAGTAATTTCACTTTGTTTTTTGCTTGCTTGTTTATCTGTTTTGTTTGGTCCAGAGTTTATAATTATTATCCAGAGGAGGATTAGTCTAATATGACTTTGCCGTTACCTGAACTGGTAGCCTTTGCCTCCCAAAGTGCTGGGACTATGGGCATGAGCTGCTGCATCTGGCTTTAGTCTTAACTTTTAATTAAAATATTTTTTGCAAGAAAATTCAGTTAAATGCATGGTTACCATCCACCATACTTTTCAACTTTTCTTAATCTCATAAAAATATATGCAAATTTCCATGCCTTATGGACAGTTTTCTCATTAATTACTTATTTTTAAAAATAACTTGATGATTTAAAAATGTTTTTTAAACCAGTAATTTATTTTTATCTCATCTCCGGTTATATAAGAGAATAAATCAAAGTAAATGTAACCGTATTGATGTATAACTATTTTGAATTGAACTTATTTTTTAGAGATCTGGCACTAAATTGTAGTAAGTAAAATTTTTTAGAATTCTTAAATATTTTTGAACAAAAAAATATGGCAGAAGAATTTTTAACCCATAGTTTAAAAGATACTCATTAAGATTTAAAATATTTCTTAGAAATAAATTTGAAATAAATAAAAACCACACATAGAATTAGCATTTTCAAATTTCATGTTTTAGCATTTTATTTAAATTGGAGATTTAAAAATACTTGATATCTTTATTTTTTTAAGGATCACAGATTTTAAGCTTATGATTCGAGCTTATTAAATGATAATGTAGTTATAGTTAGCACACTAAGTTTTTATGAAATTCTTTTGTTTCCAAACTTTTTTTATGTCAGTGTAATGCTTTTTAACCAATCATGATGCTATTTCATTAAATAAGTTCAGCTTAGTGCTTTTGATGGTAGAATGCAGGGAGAGTGGCCTAAATATCTGAATGGGAAGGAACCAGATAGTCAGGAAAAAAAAAATTTATTGTTTTAATTTAATTTTCCAGAAAATATTCTGAGATACCTAACTGATCGTTATTAAACAGGGTAAACTGGTTTCAATTCAGAGAAAAAAACCTATCTATGCTATTTCACACTATGTCCTGTTAAGTTATAACTCCTAAGTGTCTCACAACAAGTGACTTTATCCTATGATGACTTGTCCAGTGTTTGCTTACTCACAGTTTCTGTGAGCAACAGAACCTACGCAAGAGCAGTGAGCCCAGCCCCAGTGGGGTTTTCCTCTGTCATAGGCACTCTGGAATGCTACTGTGTTAAACTAATCAGTCGTTTTTAAAAGGCAAATCAAACTGAAACTGACTCAAGAGAATGTAGTTTTTTATGCCTTTATACGTTACCTATGTTGTGGTTTGTTTGCAGAATCTTTCAGAGCTGTACTTAGATATTGTTCACAGACTTACCATGGAATAAATCATTATTTGAATACAGAGGTCACAGTTATTTTGCTAGGACCCCACTACAAGTAGATATCTATACTGGTATTCTAATGTAGAGATTTTTGAGGTTTCTATTTATCTTGCAATTGTTTTAACATGACCAAGGGATCAAAACAATAATAGCAAGCTGGGCTCGGTGGCTCAGCCTGTAATCCCAGCGCTTTGGGAGGCTGAGGTGAGTGGATTGCCTGAGCCCGCGGGTTCGAGACCCGCCTGGGCAACTTGGTGAGACCTCATCTCTACGATAAATCAAAAAATTAGCTGGGCATGGTAGCGTGCACCTGTAGTTCCAGCTACTTGGAAGGCTGAGGTGGAAGGATCGCCAGAACCCAGCAGGTCAAGGCTGCGGTGGCCGGGAGCAGCCATTGCACTCCAGAGTGAGACTCCAACTCAAACAAAACAAAACAAAACAAAACACAACAATAATAACAAAAAAGACTGAGGCCAGGCGTGATGGTGCATGCCTGTAATTCCAGCACTTTGGGAGGCAGGAGGATTGCTTGAGCCTAAGAGTTTGAGACCAGCCTGGGCAACATAGCAGACCTTGTCTCTACAAAAAAATTAAAAGAAAAAAAAATTAGCCAGGCGTGGCGGCATGTTCTTGTAGTCTCAGATACTTTGGAGGCTGTGGCAAGAGGATCACTTGAGTCCACGGATTTGAGTTTGAGTGATTGTGCCACTGCCCTTCAGTCCAGGTGACAGAGTGAAATCCTGACTCAAAAGAAAGAAAACAAACAAAATAGACTAAGGCCAGATGCAGTAGTTCATGCCTGCAGTCCAGTACTTTGGGAGGCAAAGGCTAGAGAATCACTTGAGCTAGGAGTTCGAGACAAGCTTAGGCAACATAGCAAGACCTCACTGCTACAAAAAAAATTTTTTTTAATTAGCTGGGTGTGTTGGTGTGCACCTATAGTCCCAATTACTAAGGAGGCTAAGGTAAGATCACTCTAGCCCAGGAGGTCGAGGTTGTGGTGGGCTGTGATCATGCCACTGCACTCCAGCCTGGGTGACAGAGTGAAAGAAAGCCTGACTGGGACAAAAAAGGACTGAGTGGGCACTTATGTTTAGATTTCTACATACAGATTATTTGATACTGTCTCAGCTGCAGCATTGGAAGTCTGATTCAGAAATTAGTAATGGAAAATTTAACTAAAGTACATAATAATGGGATATCTTAATTAGATGAAAAACATAATGGTCCTGAATGGAGAAAAATTAGTATTACTTTATTATTTATATTAGAAATAAGTTAATTTATTTCAAAATAATTTGAAAAGGTGTGTAATTCCAAGCTACATTCTCAGCATTTTTAAAAGTCACTTTATTAATGCATAATTGGTGTACAAAAAGGTGCACATATTTAATGAATATGACTTAATGAACCTAAATGTAAGTGTATATCTTTAAAGCAGCACTTAAAAAACTAAGTCACCGCATTTTGTTTATTTTTGTTTTGGATTTGTCTGAAATTCATAGTCAAAATTTCATGGGACATTCTTGGCAAGACTAGATTATAAATTTTTTTATTTTTTTTGAGAGTTGGAGTCTCACTCTGTTGCCCAGACTGGAGTGCAGTAGCCCCTCCCAGACACTGCAGCCTCGACCTGCTGGGCTCCGGCAATCCTTCCGCCTCAGCCTTCCAAGTAGCTGGAACTACAGGTACGCGCTACCACACCCGGCTAATTTTTTTATTTATTGTAGAGATGAGGTCTTGCCAGGTTGCCCAGGCGGGTCTCGAACCTGCGGGCTCAGGCAATCCACTCACTTCAGCCTCCCAAAGGCGCGGGATTACAGGTTGAGCCACCGAGCCTGGCTCGATTATAAAATTTTTAAAACAAAATTATCAGTTGGAACTTATGATTCTTAATAATCAAGCACGTTCTAAAGCTATGATAATTAAAAGACCATGCTATTGGTAAATGGATGGAAACTGATAAGGCTGAATGGGAAACTCACAAACATACTTAAGTACACATTAAGTATAAATATATAAAATTTTCTGTATTATAGTTCTGTACGTTAAAAGTCCAATACAGGTCTCACCTAGCTAAAATGTTTAATTTCTAATAGTGTTAGTATTTCATATCATTAGGGAGAGAATAGATTGCAAAATAACTGGTGGGGAAACATTGGTTATTTATTTGGAGAAAGAAATTTAATAATGAAAATGTAGATGAATAGTTACTTTCTCTGATAGGCGAAGACTGTTTTTAGATTTAACTCCTTTAAAATGTAATGCTCCACAAGTAATATTGCCAAACCAGAAAAATACTTGCAACATGTATGAAAAAGTATTCACTCATTGAGTTAATAAACATTTTCTGATGAGCACAGGGCTTATGTTTGGGGTGGGGAAGGGAGACAATAAACATTACTTTCAGATAATTGCAACTGCTATGAAGATTATAAAACATTGTTTCTCGATACTTGTACTGTCAGCATTTCTTCTATGGACTGTTTGGAGAATTCTAGAATGATGATGACCTAGCTAAGGAGGTTAAGCCAGTGTCTCTGGAAAGGTAGCATTGGAGAAGAACATCCTGGAAAGAATGTGCCAGGATGCTTTAGTTGTCTATTAGGACTGAAGCAAGTACCACACACTTAGTGGTTTCCTGGTCTCTTCTGGCTTCTAGAGGCTTCCAGCGTTCCTCAGCTGTGGCTACATCCCTCCCCATTTCTCTTCATCACCACATTACTTCCTCACTCTCGTCTCCTGCCTTTCTCTTATCAGGACCCTCATGATTTCATTGGTCCTGGATAATTCACGATACTCTCCTGTTTTGGGATACTTAATTTAAATGCACCTGCAGAGTCGCTTTGCTATATGAGGTAATATTCACAAGATCTAGTGATTCAAATATGGACATCTCTGGGGCTGTTATTCAGCCTACCACAGTCCCTGATGCGGTGTGTTCATTTTCAATTGCTACAGAAATGAATGACCACAAATTTAGTGCCTTAAAGCAAAATGCATTTACTGTTTACAGTTCTGTAGGTGGGATGTCCATACACCTAGCTAAAACAGAAGTGTCAGCAGGGCTACCTTTCTGGGCTCCACAGGAGAACCTGTGGCCTTGCCTCTTCCAGTTTCTAGAAACTGCCTCACAGCTTTTTTGACTCAGCTTTTTTGACTCACAGCTCCATTTTCCATACTCAGCAGTGGCAGTGTTGCATCTCTCTGCCTGTCATCGCTACTTGACCTTCTAAAGAGCTAGGGAAGGTTCTTTGTCATTAAGGATTTATGTGAATAGAATGCGCTCACCCAGATAATCTGAACTATTCTCCCATCTCAAGACTGATCTTAATCCCATCTGTAAAATCCCATTTTCCTTTGGAGGGTAACATTGCATGCTCCAGGAATTAGAATATAGGCATAGTTGTGTGTACTGCTTTTAGGAATACTGTGACCTATTCAGGTATAGAAAGGAAGCAGAGGCTGTAGCCCAGCAAAGACAGGGAGAATGGCAAGAGGTGAGACTGGCAAGGTCAGCACAGGCCCCATTAGTGTCCACTGGAGAGTGTCTTAAGAGAGAATGGAATGTAGAAAAGTGAAGAACTGATTGACATTATTCTATAGAACCTTCTGGGATAATAGGAATATCTAGATGTAAATTCTGTACCTCTGCTGTCCAGTCAACTGCTAGCTACCTATGGCTATGAGCACTAAAATGTGGCTTGTGTGACTGAGAAATTCAGTTTCTAATTTGGGCTAATTTAAATTTAAATAACCACATGTGACTGGTCACTCTTGAGCAGGGCAGGCAATAGATACATTTTTGGAGAAGTTTTGCTATAACAGGAGCAGGAAAATGGTCACTAGCTGGAATTGTAGGATTACGGGATTAGGGGAGTTTTAAAAATATTGTTTAGAATGGTAAAATTGAGGCATATTTGTATTCATTATATATTACTGAGTAGCACGTTATTGCAAATGCAGAGCTTAGAACCATATGCATTTCTCACCTCATGGTTTTGTGGGTCAGAAGTCCAGACATGGTTTTGGCAGGTTTCCTCTGAGAGCTGTAGTCAGGCTACTGGCCAGGGTTGTGGGCTCAGCTCATTGGGACAGTCTGCTCACAAGCTCAGCAGATACTACACAGTTCTGTTCCTTGTAGTCTGTGACACTGAAACCTGCAGTTTCTTGCAGGCTGTGATGGTTAATTTTATATGTTCACTGGGCTGGACCATGGTGCTCAGATATGTATGTGGTTAAACATTCTGGATGTTTCTATGAGAGTGTTTTTGGGTGAGATTAACATTTAAATCAATGGACTTTTAAGTAAAGAGCATTGCCCTCTATAATGTGAGTGGACCCCATTCAATCAATTGGTAGCCTAAATAGATAAAAATACTGACCGTCCCCCCAACAAGAAGGGATTCTGCTGGCCGGTGGTCTTCAGACTTGAATTGCAATGCCAGCTCTACCTGGGCCTCCAGCCTGCTGGCCTACTCAGCAGATTTTAGACTTTTTATGTTCTGTCATTGCTTGACCAATTCCTTAATAAATCTCTTTCACATCATATTAATTCTGCTTTTCGGGAGATCCCTAATACACTGGCTGAGTCTGATCCCCCTCAGTTTCTAAATGATTGTTCACCGGAGGCCCTGGCCACATGAACTTCCACATGGCTGCTAGCTTCATCAGAGCCACAAAGAGCATGTCTATTAGCAAGGTTGACATTACTGTCTTATATATTTTGATAACCGAAGTGGATATGTCATCTTTGCCATATCCTGTTGGTTAGAAGAAAGTTGCAGATTACACACAATTATGGATGTGAGTAGCGGGAAGTCAGGATGATCGGGGCCATCTTAAAGAGGAAATACTTAGTCATCTTTTTTCTGCCTGCAACCTTCCAGTCACATTTTGTGATAATTACTATAAATTCTGAACTTCTTGCTGCAGTATGATGTAATCTAGCCACCTGTGTCCCTTTCTAATCTCATCTCCTGTATTTCCCCTCAGTTTTTGTTCTCTCCTGCTAGCCGCCTTTTATTCCTGGAACTATCACTCTAGGACTTTTTCTTCTGCTTGGATATGTATCTTCCTGTAGCTGTCACCTTTCCATTCTTGAAGTATCTGCTATCACTTGTTTAGCAAGGACTTGTGCCCTCGTGATTTTATCTAAAGTTACTCTGCCCTCTATTCATGATCTCATTAACCATTTTATTTTATCAAATGCACAACTCTCTGAAATTATTATTTGATCATTCCGTATCATCAACACTCTCTATTAAAATATATGATTCAAGAACGTAGACATACTTTTTTTCTTGTTCTAGCACATGCTCAAAAAAATCTTGTCAATGAATGAATGAAAATATCTTATTTCGCCATGTAAGGATGGGGATACAGGTAGTAGTAATTTGTAGCCCACATTCCTTTATAGCTTCAAGCCTAGCATAAGAAAAAATTGTAAAAGACAAAACAAAACTGTAATGCTATGACAGATATCCATATTCACTCACTAGGACCCCCCCAGGTATACCTGAAGGAATGGTGGATATCTCACAGAAAATAGAGGGAGAGCTAGTTTATGAGTGAGGGAGGCAGATGCACAGTGGATTCTGTATTGGCCTTTGCGGTTTGAGATCTGTCTAGAACATGCTGGGGGCAGCACTCCAAAAAGGAGTTAGACATGTGTATACAGCTGGAGCTTAGGAGAGGCCTACCCAGGGATATGAATTTGACAGTTTTCAGCTTATGATTAATAATGGAAGCTGTGATTAAAACTCTAGAGAGTAAAATGAGAAGAGGGTTGAGGGATCATTCCAGGAAGCATTACCATTTCGCATCTGAGTAGGAGCTAGAGAAGCCCACCGAGAAGTATGACTATGGACATGTGATGAGCTCTGGAAGGGTGCTGGGGAATCCAAGGGAATCTGCATTTCTTTATCAACTGCAGAAATAAAGTAGCAGCAAGTAATGGGCAAACCTGCTCTCTCTCCCACAAAACCTAATTATTATAAGAAAAGTCTTCTAGTTGTTGGAGTTCATGTACAGTGTAGTTTTTCGTTCTTAATTATAACACCTAATTAGGCCAAAATATAACCCCTAGATGTAACTATGTTTTTGATGATTTAAAAGACTCCTCATCTCTATTTTAAGACCATAATGGAGTGGATGTTTATAGTCCTTCAAAGTAGCTTTTGAGTTTTCCATACTACATGGATTTAGTATTTTGGCGCTCAAGGATTTTCTGGTTCTCACTCTGATTTTTGCAATTCTGAAGACCTAAATAAGTCATCTTAGATAATAGTTAAAATACTAAAGCACATGACATAGCTATAAAGTGCTCATAATTTATAGCACTATAATTACAGTTCTTCCTTTTCCTTTAGTTCCACATCTTGGTGAACAGGAATGAAGATTAATTCTGCAAGATTATTTAGTCTACTGAAAACTGAAATCCTTTTGTCAATATGTTCCAAGCAGGATATCATATCTCACCTTGATAGTCCTTCTCTCTTCAGAAATGCTTAGAATTGCCACAAGTAATTCCACAGGAATTAGTGTTATTCATAGTATTTATTTTGTATGTTCTATCAGTACTGTATATTCTCTTTTATCTGTGTGGACACTCCAAGGAACCTGAAAACTGAGTATATAACTTTATATTTACATATATGCTTTAAAACAAAATCTGTTTTTTTGACCTATATATTATCTCAGTATCAAGTACTATTAAACAATTTTAACTGTATCCTTTTTTGTTTAAATTACACTCGTCAATAAAATAAGCCTTACTTAAATTAATGTCTTTAAATAGCTTTAAAAGCTTCTTTTTAAATAGAGAAATAAACATTACAAATGGGCAAAGATAACTATAATTATGAAAAGGCCAAAAAAAGAAGGGAGAAAGGGAAGACGGGCAGATGGAAAGAAGGAGAGCTTAAAATACTTCTTAATTTGTGTTCCCAGAATCACAGTCCGAATCCCTTTTTTTCCTTACCCCCTCATGGTTATATTCCCTTTTTAATGAAGATCATTCCAATAAGTAAGTTATCAAGTCTTTATCAAACACTTAATACGTGTTCAGAGTTGTTGGATGCTATGAAAGAAATGGAAAATATGGCCCCGGATCTCAAAAAACTAGAAATCCAAAGCCAAGACTGCATTTCTCAAACAACCAAAGAAGAACATAAAGCAGCATGAAACTGAGTGGCACACTGTATACAACTGGGGAATAGAGAGGCCAATATAGGCTGCATTGGTAAGACAACTTGGCCTGGGCTTCAAGGTGATGGGTAAGGAAGGGCTATGGCATTTATCTTGGACTTGAAGGATTGACAGAGGGACAGATAGCCAGAACAGACAAAATCCTGGCCAAAGAAAATGGGTAAGCTTTCTGCAATTAAGAATTTTTAGTGCTGATTAATTAAAAATGCTGAAATTATTTTTTCTACCAGCTAGAATGATAGTCAACTAGTGCAACCTACCATGATTATCATTAACATTTAAAAAGTTAATTGTTCTCACATGCTTTACATAGAAAAATGAAGGCATAACTTAAAATCTTAGAGGATTATAGCCTGAATAATGTGCTTAGCACAGGTCTCTGTACCCTAAATTCTCAATAAAATTGAGAATTGACTACAAAAGAAATGTATTTTTGTCCATGTCTCTAACAGAAGAGACTTGCTCCCAAAATGTCTTTAATTTGTGGTTTCTGACTCTGCTTTACCATTTGAAGTCATGGTTTTAGATTGTAGATTATTTTGAAATGACAGAACTAATAAATAAAGAGCAGCTGTGCTAATAACCCCATGTCAAACAAGAAACTAGAGTAAAATAGTTAAAAGTTGACACGACAATACAATATAGCTTTTGTGCAAATTTGCTGGCTTTAGAAATGGTGCTTAAGCTGCTGCTTTTCTTTTGTTGAGGGTCATTGTGAGGATGGTTGGATGTGGAGGCAGAGCCCAGAGATCTGTTATGCCTCTCTACCCATTAGGCCTGATGTGAGCCCCTACTGAGGGCCATTGCATGAGGACACGTGGCCGTTGTGTGTGTTATGGTGTGTCAGGCTGGAACAGCAGTGGTAAATGTGAGGCCATGCTTCCCACCCTGGCACTGAACCACATGTAGCAGGCAGATGCTCAGACAGTTGAGAATTTTTAAAAAATTAATCCGAGCATTTCAAGTAAAATCCTTCTCTTGGAATGAGTATCTGTATTCTTCTAGTTTATTTGTATTGTGTGGAATAACAGATGTTCGAACCTGTTGAGGAAGCAGGCACTGGTGACTATAATTAGAAAATAGCTGTGAAAAAATAATTGCCTACTTGTAAGAAGAAATTGCATTTTAAGTTTATTTTATACAGAGTAACTAAAAAAAATGACGTAATAATTCTCCTTTAGAATTTTGATTAAACATGTTTTAATAATATTTTGAAAGCAGTTGTTATTGGTGATTTACAGTTAGTCTCTTCATCCTTTGTCCTCTGAGGTATATGCGTACAGCACTGATTTGTGTTTATCTTTGCATTTTTGTTTTACCAATTACTTTATTCAGGATCAACGTGTGCCATAAATTCTTTATCTCTTTGGTTTTGAAACTTTCAAGTGATGAATCTCTGTTTCAAAAAATGTGCATCTTTGTGAAAGCTGCCTGCATATTGTGATAACGAGAGAATACAGAATCACTTTGTGTGTTTGTTTTGCTGATAATATAGTCTGTTGTCTCAAAAAGTAAGCTTATTTTTTTCTGCTGCTTTGTATCAAATAAGAAAGTAATATTCTATAGGTGACCTTTGTCTTTAACTTTATATGTGTGCATTTATACTCAGAGAAACTTCAAAAGGCAAATGCTCAAATTTACTTTCAATTTATTGATTCATTGTACAGATAAAACTTTCTTATTTAAACATATACTTGTTAAATGGACTCATGTTTCATTATATAAGAAAACTGTAAATGCTTTTGGCCATTTGATACTATATTAGGAGAAATAAATAGATCAGATGTGACAAATCGTTTGAAATTTTTTAGTTGAACACATTTTTAGAATTTCCCAAGTCTTTTTCATTAAACATTGCTCAAATTATTTAATTTAAGGCAGATATATGTGTCTAATACAAGTGGGTGTATGTAGTGAAATAAAAACAAGTTTTTCTTTATCTAGTTCCCTTTCTTTTCTATTATAAGAGATGGGAAAGGTAGGAGCAAACAAATTATAGGATTAAACAGATATTATGACCTATCTATGTTTCAAAAATATACACATGTACAAATACATCCAAAATTTCTTTGTAGCTAGAACAGTAATACTCAATCCTCTAAAATGGTTTCCTTTGCACTTTGAGTATAAATAAATGTTTCTTAACACCTGGGAATGGCCAGTCTTTAGGACTTTTGGCAGGTTTCTGTTATGTTAAGTAATTTTCTACCCCTGTTTTTCTAACTGAAGATTTAAAGGAAATTAGCAAATATAATTTATCCAGAGAAGTTTACTTCCTGGGACTATACATTCAAATGGTCCTAAATTGAAATAATTAACTGAAATAATTTTTAAATGTCACATTAGATTTCTACCTTAGTGACTTCTACTTTTATTTGCAAATTGTCTTAGAATTCTTAACCTGTTGAATATTTCTCAATATGTATATAACATATTTATAGAAATATTCTTTTAAAAGAGATACATTTTGGAAATGTTATAGTTAGATAAATGACATGACTGAAATTAGTGATCTAAAAGGCAAAAAACAAAAACCTCAGACAAACCAAAAACAAAAAGTCCTCAGTTTGAGTCTCCTACTACTCACTCAACGCTACTAACATCTTTCTTCAGAATTATGGTTAGCTTCGAACCTAGTAGGATAGATACTCATATCAAGAAATAGCACAACAGTATATATAGCACAGGAGGATCTTGACTTTATCCCTTCAATAGTTGGTTGACTACGCTGAACCTCAGTTTACTAATCTGTTATATGTATGTAATAGTTCTTATGGTGAAAATTACATGAGTTTATATTTGTGCTTCACTTGAGTTGTACTTCAATCACAATATGAGGTATCTGTGTAACAGTTATGTGTTATAATCTGATTTTAATGTGAGGGGTAATTATTGTTATTATTACTAATCATTGTGGTTCAGTATCCTAATTAGCCACATGGGGTGTGTCTGTGTTTCCCTCAGAATTCCATAACTGTAACTAAACTGCATTATACTATTTTAAAGCACATCTTAGTAGAGGAATTAAGATATTTTTTAGTCTTACCTTCATGCAAGAGTACTCAGCTTGACACTTTAACTTTACTATTGGTAATTTGTGGTAATTATTTATTGCCTTTAGATAAGGGAGTAGTTACTATATAATCATCAGTTTCCTGACTCTACCTTTCTCTTAGCTGTTACCAAAATGTTGAACTTTCTTCAGTAATATATGCATTATATATTACATATAGTATACATATAATAAATATATATAATATATTATCATATTATATATGATATTTCTTCAGTAATTATATGTCAATTATTCCATTTTATCATTTCTATTAATAGAAACTAAAGTTAAAAATCCTCATGTATAATTCCTTATTCTGAGCAAAGAGAATTAAAATTAGGCTTTAGCAAACAGACGGTAGTATGCTACTATGGTATTTATGTTCCTTTTTTTTTTTTTTTTTCTATTTTTTGAGAAAGCAAGATTTATTGAGAGGAAGAAAAGCTCCCACAGTGGGAGGGGACCCGAAGGGGTTGCCCTGCTTTTTTTTTTTTTTTTTTTTTGCGAGGAGGTGGAGAGTGACTTACTACTCATAATAATTATTCTTAGGTTATATGTTGATTTACATGATAAACTTTAGTGAGAAACTTTAGTAAGAAGCACAGATTTTGTTGACTGTATTTATATCTGGTAAATTCACTGTGTTAAGTCTTACACATTTTTCCCCTTGGAAGAAATTGTGAATGTTTAAAACTAGGTAGCTCAGTCTTGATATTTTCCCCTAACTAACCATGTTTTCCTTTCATTTTAGTTCAGACTTGGTTCCTTCAACCTAGAGAAAGTGGCAAGCCCAGCTGAGGTCATTAGAGAACTTATTTGTTACTGCTTGGACACCATTGCAGAAAATCGAGCCAAAAACAAGCACCTGCAAAAAGAAAATGAAAGGCTCCTGAGAGATTGGAATGATGTTCTAGGACGGTGTGTACACAGTGTGTTTGTGTTACCAAAAGACAGATCACTTTATGTAGCTGGGGCTTCAAGTTAATGACTTGCAAATATAAAATATATGTAGATTAGTGTGTATTTAAAATAAACCTACCATTAATTCTACCTTTACTTAGTATGACTAAACTGAATTGTCAGTCACCATTGTATATTACTGGAGTGCATTAATACTTTTATGTCTTTAGTATGTGGTGGCACCAACAGATTTATCAGCAGTAAGGAAAAACTGAACATTGAGACTCAGGACTCTTTAGTATTAAATTTAAAATTAGGTAGTAGATATTTGTAAGGATCAATTCAACTCTAATTATTGAGTTCACAATGAACTCAGTAATGAACCCAATAATGAAAAAAGACATGAGATAAAATAAGCACAAATGATTCCTTATTTGGAACCCATGAGTGGCAACTGTTTCACATGATGTGTGCTTTGGCTCCTATTAGAGACTCATTTCTCCTGATTGATTGAAAATTCATATTACCAGCATTTTTAAAAGATGAAGGAATTGTGGCTACTGGAAGAGACATTTGGAAGTCTTTTTTCCCCTGGCTTTGCCTCTTAGATTTTAAACGAGAAGGGAAAAGTAATTTCTTTTCAATTATGAACTTGCTCAACTAAGTCGTAATCTAGACTGACCCTGTATGTAATACATATTACTCTATTATGTAAAAGATGTTTAAAGGAAGTAAAATGCGTGTTGTAAACATTTATATCCCTACAGAGATATATATAATAATACATGTTTGTACACTCATGTATATAATGATGTCTGAAATGATTATGTGAAATATATATATAATAATGATAATAATTAGTATTGTAATATATTCCAGTACATCCAGTAGATTTTTTTTATCTTTCATTCAAACTAATAGCTCTAAAGCATAGGAATACCTGTTCTAAATATTTAAGGTCTCCTTAGGGCAACCATTGTGATTGCTCTATGTGAACATAGTATGTGGAGAGTACATTAAAAATAGGAACAGATTTTGCCACTATCAATATATGTTTGTGAAAAAGAGGGGGGCTAAAAATATTTTTCAGTCTCTTTGATTATATATTTTAATTAATGCAAGACGTGTAAAATTAAGTTTCTAACCCCTGGTTATTTTTGGCTCTTAGTTACTATTTTAAGAAAGTATTTGTTTAAAAAAAGAAAAGAAAGTATTTATTTTGTTCTATTTTAAATCTAAATTAATTTTATCTCCAATTATATACAATAATATATAAAAGAATAAACAAATAAGGAGTCCAAATCAAAATTGTGTATTAGGAAATCACACAGAAAGGAAATTAATTTTCCTCTTTTACTTCTGTTTTATTCATTTTAGTATGAATCAGTACCAATTATCTGTGCTACAAAGCATTTTTTTGTACCCATATCTGTGTTTGGGTATATTTTTCTATTTAATATATGAAATAAATCAAATTAAAGAAGATGTGCTGTGTTCGTGATAAGCCATTATATTTAAAACTCAAAATATCCTCAGGATGATAGGAAATTTGATCCACAAATTGCTCACAAAAATGCAGACTGGGTAGTTGGTACTTGAACAAATTGCTTTAACATGTCTGCCAGAGGTTGAAAGAGGTATTATCTCATCAGTATTCAGCACCACTCCCAAGGAATTGAACGCAGCAGGGAGTGAAGATGAAGCCTAGAGACAAATGCACCCTGTACCGTGGAATAGTATGAGGGGCGCATGTGATACCTGGCCCACAGATGCTTCGTTGGTTATTTCTGAACTGTCCAGAAACTGCTTTTGTCTTATTGTGGCAAAAGATCTCCTGTTTGATGAAAAGCACATCCGTGTACCCAGTCACCCACCATATTACAATCCAGCTATGCTTTTTTGATCCTACTGGATCGACTGTCTTCTGAAGGACTGGAGGTGTGTGTGCCATCCAGGTGACCCTATGGGCAGAGAAGCCAACGGCAGAAGATTCTTGATTGTATTACAGGTGTTGGGTCAGTGTTTTCAGGTATCTCCCAGATTTGGTTTTTTCCCCATTTCAGGGGGAGAGTGGCACCTTTAGGGAGCCATGAGTAATCTTGCTGTGGCCAAGCAGCACTTTTACAGGGTCCCTTCACCAGCGCCTTAGTATCCAGGGAAGATGAGCACAGGTTTCACGGCTCCTGCTTCCATAAGGCAAGGGTTCCAATAAGAGTCTTTAAAGAGATTAGAAATAGAACATGAGCATACTGAGTTAGGTAGCCTGAGGCAGAGAAAGTAGAGACTTATGAGAGTTGGGCCATGATGTTAGTCCTGCACACAGCTCAGTTTTGGGTCAGCCTCTGATGATGCTTGTGTCAATGTCCATCCATGACCCAACCATTTCCTCTCTATTTTCCACACAGTATATGAAGGGATAGGAGAATGAGAATAGGGGGAGCATCACAAGGTAAGGGATGTGTATTCCTCTAGAAGCTGTGACAAGTGGGTCTGAAATATACTTTATATACAATAGGAACATGATATGAGCAAAGCCCAATTATGTACACATGTGCTTATTAACATGAAACATGTTTTTGATATGTTAAAGGGAGACATGCATTACCAAAAGTATGAATAATATCCCATTGTTGGCAAATTATGTGTTCTTACAGAGAATATCTAGAAAGAGAAAATTTAACATTAATAATGTGTCTGAAATTGTAGATTAAACTCTTCTTTAGTTTTGGGATTTTTTGCATATATTTTGGTATTTAAATTTGTGTCAACTAAAAGCTGTTTCCATTTGGTTGATGGTGGGGAATAACAAGGCTCAAGTGAGGAATAGAAATCACAGCATGAGTAAAAAGAGGGAGTTTTAATGTACATGATTTTAACATACATATTTACTGTTATTTTTAAATTGCTAGTTAATAATTGTGGTCTTGGCTTCATTGTAAGTAAGTGACATTGCTGGGTTAATCTAATTTTGTGTTGCTTAGTTAAAAGCAAAAATGTCAGAAATTTGTATATGAATCCTTATGTTACTAGCTATATTTATTCCCTGAATTTTCCTACTTAATTTCAAATAATAACTCTCAAGATACATGTTTCTCAATAGGTCTTTTGTTTGCACTTGGACTTCAGTTTAGAAACTCTCTGACTTTATTCTGAGTTATAGTTATTAAACCCCTAATTGGAGGTAGTTTGCAGTGAATTGGGTTGACACTCATGGAATCATTAGAATAGGAGACCTTGAAAGCTTCTCTTCTTCTTCTCTCTGCCTTCAAGATAGAATCACATTCTATCCAGATGAATTGCCTGATTTTTAAAGACCTCAAGAGATCTCTTCATCTCTCCTTGGTAGCCCATTATAGTGTTTAAGAACAGTCATGGTCAGAAAATCCTTCTATCTCTGGGTAACCTGAGTCCTTCATGGTACAGTTGAAGGCCATTTCCTCTTGTTCTGCTGTCAGAAAGGATGAGGAACAGCTGTTCACCATCATCTTCTGTACTTAAAGACCTATTAAATCTCTTTAACACTGCTTGCTTTTCCAGTCCTTTTCAGCTTTCTTTGTCCTCTCAACTCTATTCAGATTTTTTTTTTTTTCTGTACAGCCCTGACCAGGAAATAAACTTGGCCAGAACTGATTATTAATATAAAGATTACTGCACTGTTTCTAAGTATCATATGTTCACATTTATGCATATACTGTTTTATTTTGGGCTATCATTTATTCTATTGTTTTATTTTGGGTGTTATTTTGCATGAAATTGCTTTGGTTTTGCTCTTATTTTGTTATTTTTTTGACATGTTATTCTTAGATTCTTTTCCCATACAAATATTTTAATTTGAATATTCAGTATTTGTATATAGTTAGTTTTTATCCTTTTAATTTAAAAAAAAAATTACTACCCTTTGGTTCAAGGTTCTAGATCCTCAGTCCCAGGATACTAATTCAGTTTAGGATTATTTTTCTATTGTCCTAGTTAACGTTGAAAGAATAATGTGTCATTAGACGTTACCTGTTTGATGTTATTTATGGTTTCATCTGATTTCAACTTTGCCTTTGAGGTAATTTTTAACTACCTGTGGTCTGATCTAGCCATATGTGAACTTCCTTTAGTGTCACTAGACTTAGCAGTGAACCCTATGTCTCATCCACTAGACAGTCTCACGTAATAATTCTTGTCCAATTCTTGAGGCAAGTGGTATGGATGATTTTTAATGGAGATTTTAAAAAAAGTGCAGAGGATACTATGTACCTCTTAGTTACTGAATATTGAACAAAAAAATAGCTTTCCCCAAGTCTGTTGAAAAATTAATATTTAAGAGTAAATTCGTGTCATAAAATAATTCACACTAATACTGTGTCCCAGGCAACCCTCTCTCCAACTGTTTTGAATATGTGGTCCATTTAATGACCAGAAGTTTAGCTGCAACAAAATTGTAACACCTTGCTAAAACCAAACAAGGTTAACTCACCTGATACCATTTATCCTATTGACTTTGTTTTCTTATCACAGAAGCAATGTTAACTTTGACAGTGTAATTCTGATCCTGATTATTTAGATTAAGAGTATTTTTAGGCAAATTATAAGATACTTCATATTTATATGTATGTTCACTTTTAATGTGTATATCAAATGGTAATTTTAATAAACGTTTGAGAATCTGTTTGACAGTTGTTAAGTGTACACAATCTTTGTCAACAATTATTGAAGTGACTTATATGGAAATTAAATATGAATTTAAGACAGATAAATTACTAACTAGTTATTATTCCTAAAAGTTTATATAAAAATTGTAATACTATATGAGAATTTTATTTGTTTAATTTTATATATTGGCTTTGACTTTGCATACATTTGAAGTATTTTATTATATATTCAGGTATTTCAGTATTATGTATGTGCTATTTATGTATTTATTTATATTTGTTTATTTATTTTGAGTTGGAGTCTCACTCTTGTCACCCAGGCTGGAGTGCAGTGGCATGCTTACAGTCACCTCAGCCTCGACCTGCTGGGCTTAGGTGATTCTTCTGCCTCAGCCTTCCAAGTAGCTGGAAGTACAGATACAAGCCACCATACCTGGCTAGTTTTTGTGATTTGTTATAGAGACGAGGTCTCACCAAGTTGCCCAGGCTGGCCTTGAACCCCTGGGCTCAGGCAATCCTCTTGCCTCGGCCTCCCAAAGTTCTGGGATTACAGACTGAGCCACTGTGCCTGGCTAATTATTTATTTTTTTAAAACTTTTTTTTATTGTATTACATTAGAAAATATTACAGGAAGATGAGAATATTATAATTATATAACACTTTGCATGTGAAATTTGAAATTTAATGCTTAAAGCCATCCATATTGGTAGCTCCTTTTCCATTTTTACATCTTTTGGTGTACCTCTTTCTCAGAGAGCTTTGCTTGATGAAGAGAATACCGTTAAATTAGTATTATTTGCCACAATTTACTGTTACAATGGTGAACAGCTGTTAAATTAGTGAAAAAATATAATATTCAGAATCTCTGGATTTCTATTGCCTTGTAAGTTGTCCTATTAGCCTTTCTCTTGGCCCTTCTCCTTCAGAGGAAGCCACAAGCAGCCATGGTATGCAACTCATATGATTGGCTCCTGAGGCCTTCCTTCCATAAGCACATGGTTTAACCAACTGGCTGGGAAGAACTGCAGGCATGAGGTTGGGCAAGCCAAAGCCCCTGGCACAGCCCTTCCCTGTGGACCCATCGACCCCTAGAAAGATGCCCCACAGCACGGCATCACACCAAGTGCCAGCTGGCAGGGCTTCAGGTAGGATGGTTAAGGGAGGCCAGCCTCCACCACAAGGTGACCTGGACCCATGGTGTCTCTGTAGATCCAAGGATGTGAAACTGCCCACTGTGTCCCTGCAGGCCTGTGGGCAGCAGTTGAAGGAGATAGCTGCAAGCTCATCCTCTTCCCCAGGAAGCCTCAGCCTCCAGTAAGGGAGGCCGCTTTGCTACAGATCTCAGATTTGCTGTCCCACTGACACTACCACTACAGGAAGTCTGCTAGAAGGAAAAGCTCATCACCCCCAGGAGGAGGGGGACCTCAAGACTGTCTGCACCAATGCTTGGGCAGAAAGGATCATGGCAGCTGCAGAGTGGGGTGCTAAAAAGGAATAATAAGGTACTGTAGAGGACTTGTAATCAGTCAGCAGTGGAGCTGGAAAAGCAACAGCAAAAACCATGTGCATGTTAGCTCACTCATTTTATTCATTACATAAGAAACACCCACTAAACATCTGTGCTAGGCACTGAGGATACAGCAGCCAATGAAACATGTCCTCTCTGCCCTCATGGATTGTACAGCATTGTCAAAGATTGCCATGAGAATTTGCTGTAACTGGCCCAAAGAAAATGCCATTGTTTTCCTTTCTTCCCATAAGAGTCCTTAATTCTCTGCATCTCTAGGTAGAGTGTTGAAAGTGTAAAGGCATAAAAATGAAAGTATCAAATTTTGACATTTTTGTTTCTAATTATTTCAGTGAAATATTTATGTGCATATATATGTATACACACATGAGTATATTGCTCCTGGCACATATGCATGTATGTTTATGTATAATATAAAAATACTAGTAATATAATATATTAATATAAAAATATTAAAATACCCATGGAGAACAACAGCAATATAAGTAAGCAATATCCTAAATTACACCACATTTCGAAAACATGAAATAATTTGTATTTGAATCTATAAAATAAGAATTTATTTATGGTGGGGGGACCCCCAAAAACCTGGAATGATCTTTTGAAGGGCTTGCCCCTTATAGAGTACCCTCAGAATGAGTGTTCAGCAGTTTTCGACCCAAAATGACATGAACCCCATGTCCCACCCTTTCTATTCACTTGATCTTGCCCTGAGCTACTTTTCTTGTTTCCCCAGATGAAAAAAAGTCCCTAAAGGTAAACATTTTGCTGATGTGGAAGAGATGAAACAAAAAATAGCAGAAGCACCAAAAGCATCAAAATTCACGAGTTCAAAAACTGTTTTTGGGTAGTAGAGAAAGCATCTTGATAGGTGTATTGCGTCAACCAGAGAGTAGTTTGAAGTTGACTGAGGTTTAAACATGTAAGAATAAATACACAATATTTTATAAATAAATTCCTGGGCTTTTTGGTCCCCCTTCATATGTGTATGCATGTATTAAGTATATATGACCTCAGCTAGTTTGCTTTCTCTATATGTCTGTGTCTCTGGGAAGATAAAAATAAATACAATCCCTTGTTAGCTCATTTGAGCAGTTAGGAAGAATGATTAATAATAGCTAATTGTATATATTTGTCCTACATATCTAACATTGAAGAAATAGTGTTTCACCTTTGATGTTTCATTAATCTCTCCTTGGACATATTACATAGGATATGTTCGTGTTAATGTATGTGAATGTGTTTATACGTATGCGTGTAGTGCTGGGTTACAAGGGTACAAATGGATAAGTCATGTTCATATTCATGTTTATATTCTAGTAGGAAGATGAAACAGATTCATTTATCATACAACAAGATCATGGTTGCTATTATAGTAATAATAAGATAATGAGGAAACACAGGCTACACTTATTCTTGTTTGAAATTTTTTCCTTATAAACATTCTTTTGTAAACAAATCATAAATATGAATAAATTAGCACATCTAAGCATTTAGATTCTCTAAAGCTTTATTTGTATCGGTTTTCTTTTCTTTTTTTTTGAGTTGGAGTCTCACTCTGTCGCCCAGACTGGAGTGCAGTGGCTGCTCCCGGCCACCGCAGCCTGCTGGGCTCTGGCAATCCTTCCACCTCAGCCTTCCAAGTAGCTGCAATTACAGGTGTGTGCTGCCACACCCGGCTAATTTTTGATTTATTGTAGAGATGAGGTCTCGCCAAGTTGCCCCAGGCGGGTCTCGAACCCGCGGGGTCAGGCAATCCACTCATCTCAGCTTCCCAAAGCGTGGGATTACAGGCTGAGCCACTGAGCCCGGCTTGTATCAGTTTTCAATTATAATTCTTATCTCTGTCCATAAATTCCTAACATTAATAACCAATAATTTCCAATTATTTATTTAACTACATAACACTTTTAAGACAGTGAAAGCATATGTAAAAAATGACCTTTAATTGTATTTTCCCTGAAAAGTTTTCTTGAAATCTTCTTGAGTATTAGACTAACTATATTAATGATAAGAAGACTTGCATGATTTATCTGTTTATTTGCTTTTTAGATTTGAAAAATGTGTGAGTGCTAAGGAGGCTTTGGAGACTGACCTTTATAAGCGGTTTATCCTGGTGTTGAATGAGAAGAAAGCAAAGATCAGAAGCTTACACAAACTGTTAAGTGAAGTCCAGGAACTAGAAAAGAACACTGAGCAAGAAAAGTAAGTTGGCCTTCCTGTTTTCAGGAGACAGATGCATACATTTCAGTGGAATTCTTCACAAACCTAATGACAGTTAGGTACTGACTTTCTAGTGCCATGAGACCATTGGCAGTCTGGGTTGGGCGCTGGCTGGTAGACAGGGAGGCCGTGGGAAGAGAGTCCCCAAAGTGGGCTCTCTGCGTCTGCTGACCTGTCTCACCTGCACTAAAATTCTAAAACTGGCATTAGACCTATCTAAATATTATTTGGTATTTTAAATAACTGATGTAATATTAATATCACCAAGAAATATAGTAATTAAAAGAACAAACCTTTCATCTCCTGCAAAGCTATGGAGTAGGACACATATTTGTAACCTTGCAGTCTTAAGCAACAGTGAACTTTAAAATCAAGTGGTAACTGGGTTCGGCTCAGCCTGTAATCCCGCACCCTTGGGAGGCTGAGGTGAGTGGATTGCCTGAGCCCATGGGTTCGAGACCTGCCTGGGCAGGTGAGACCTCATCTCTACAATAAATCAAAAAATTAGCCAGACGTGGTAGCGCGCACCTGTAATTCTGGCTACTCGGAAGGCTGAGGTGGAAGGATCGCCGGAGCCCAGCAGGTCGAGGCTGTGGTGGCCGGGAGCGGCCACTGCACTGCAGTCTGGGCAACAGAGTGAGACTCCAACTCAAAAAAAAAAAAAAAAAATCAAGTGGTAAATGTTTAATTCCAGGGAGCATTTAATTTCTTGATTAGAGTGCGATCATCTGTCTCATTCTTGTATCCAGTTTTCTCTGAGAGTGGGTGTGCACTTGATTTTTAAGAAAGTATCCTAAGTAATACATAGCCAGTATGGCTTTGGAAAGTTATAATTTTTTTTTAAGTCATGCGCAATTTAGGGTCTGTTGCCCTGAATCTGAGAAGAGGCAAGTTTGTCAGTGTCCTAGGATCAAAAATCATATCATTTGATATCAACTAGTCCTACTTCGCATGGTGGTCTGTCACTTATGTCTATTTATGATTTTGGACAAGTTACTCTATCCTTATAATAAATGTACAGGTCTTGGGTTTTGGGAAGGTCAAAGGAAATGCAGAACTGCTTTGAGATTAGTAAAATGCTAAACACTCTGTGACCCACAGAGGTAATTTAGTATAATACTATTTTGATAGAAGAAGAAGTGATAATAAACTGACTTAGGATTAGTTATAGTGAGCACTAAAACAATATTCAGATTATTATCAAAAGAGAAACTTGTCCTTAAGAGAATTAATATATAATTTTAAAGTGATTTCATCTGAATTATATATCTATATATATAATATATATATTTCAGTATATGTTTGTCTGATTCAAATCTTTTTGTAGTAATATTTTCCTGAAAAATATTACTTACTGGCAATTTGATGCCTAGCCAGGGTGAGCCAAAGATTTATTATTCTGCCTTTCTTGGTGTCCAGGGAAACCACAGCCTTTTCTGAAACGACTGTTGACCACAATGCGGCCTATGATGAAAGCACTGATGAGGAGTGTGGAGACCAGGCTGAGTCCTCAGTGTCAGCTCCCAGTAAGAGAAGAGCATTTATCTCCTTGTTGGCTATCTCACTTGGACGTCTTACTTTAATGATAAAGACACCACTATGAAAAATGTTATGATAAAATGTATTCTACAAAACTTACTAAGAATTGTTAATCTAAAACCTCACATTTTGGGGGTTAACGGTTAATATTTGGTGTAAAGTGCAGCAAATCATTAGCATCAGCAGAGCTAGCAGGCATGTGTGCATGTGTACTCCAGGTACATGTGTCCTCTCAGCAAACCTGGGTGCATATGCAGTGAGGCAGAGATGCTGTAATGCTAACTGGCATCAACTCAGACCTTGGGGGTCTTGTCTAGCTACAGCCAGCATGAGCACTGCTTCAGGTTTTCATGAGGCCAGGCCTTCTCTCATTCTTTGGAGTAAGGATTACGGGAGTGAGATGTGTCAGAGGAGCAGGGAAGCTGGCAGTTAGCGTGGAGTTCCTGAGCCTATCAGATACTAGCAAGGAATTAAACCCATGTATTTTTTTTTTTTTTTTTTTTAGAATTCTGTAGATTTCCTAGGGGCAGTGGAATTCACTTTATACTTGGAATTTTTTTTAAACCTAAACCCAATATTATCAAAAACAAATGCTTAATTCATTTATTTAGAAACATTTTTTGATGTCTTTTATGTATTAGGGAATTTTCTTTGCAGTAGAGGGAAAAACACAAAAATCTGTGGCATGGTAGAGTTCATATTCTAATCAGGGAAACAGATGATAAGATGGATAAATATAAAGTATGTTAGGTTGATAAGTGCTAAAGAGAAAAATAGCACTTCCGCAGGATGGAAATGTCAGGGTGGGAATGGAGATGCGGGTTAAGATGGCCACCAGGATACCAGGAAAGGCTTGACGAGAAAGTGACAGGCTGTCAAGAAGAGCATGCAGGAAAACATGCACTTTAGGATATAAGCCCCAATACTGGACCTGAGTAGGCAGAATTGGGAGACTGGAGGCTAGAGAAGTGAAGGGAGCTCTCATCAGTGGGTCCTTGCGGGTGTCGTTGGAGCTTCAGCTTCCACTTTGTGTTACACTGGAAACTACTGGAGGATTTTGAGTGGTCAAGTAACATAGTCTAACTTAAGCTTTTGCGGGACTAGTCTGTTGTGTTGAGAATAGGCAACAGGGCGACAGGTGAAAAGCCACCTCAGTAGCTATGCAGAGCATGTGAGTAGCTGAGGCCAGGGTCCAGAAGATATGGAGCCAGGAGCAACCTCAGGTGTGTAGGGCAGAGCCTGCTGCTGCTGGGATGTGCAAGCAGGTGAGGAGTACTGAGGGAGGGGAGGATATGAGCAGCCTGTAGGAGGAGTGTCCTGGGGCCATGTGGAGAAGGGACTTCAAGTGCAGGCAGAAGTGGTTAGTCCATTGCCACCATGGGGTGAGGAAGGAGAGAACAGAAGCGAGCGATGGACTCAGCAGTATAAATGTCCCTGAGGTTCTGATACACCATCCTCAGGAGGTTCAAAGGGAGGGAAGGAAGAGAAGAAGAAGGGGAGAATTGGGAAAGAACAGAACCATGGCAGATGGGGGCCTTGCAGCCATTGTTGGAACTTCACCTTTGACTTTGAGTTTGGTTGGAAACTCTTGGGGAATTTTAAACTTACTGTCTCATCCCATCTTAGGGGAGGTGAGATGACAAGTGTAGGCACCACTTGCAACAGTTTTGACATCAAGAAGGGGAAAGTCATGGGCAACTGCTGGAAGGCAAGAAGGGTGGCGAGGGGTGTTTTGTTTGTTTTTCGATGAAAGAGAGAATATGTTTGTACACTGATGAGAGTGAATAAGGGGAGAGGGAAAGAAACATCCAGAGAGAAGAAGACGAAGAATGATTTCAGTGCTGTCTCCAAGTAGGTTAGAGGGTGGGATTCCATGGACACAGAGCAATTCATTCAGCCAGGAGCATGCCACTTCCATAATGACAGAGAGATGGTTAAATAAATGGATGAAGACACAGGAAGGTTTCTAATTGCAGTCGTGGAAACTTACTGACATTGATGAAACTAGTTAATTTATCTGATTAATTTGATTTTAAATCAGATTTTAATTGGCTCAACCAATCACACACATACACCTTTTCACATGGAAATTAGATTTCTTTTCATTTGAAGGTTTTTCTTGTTTTACATTAGTGCCCCATTTTAAAATGAAATCATTCTTTAATAATCAAATATAATGAGAAGCCCACAGAGAAAGAGAATCTGTACCACTTCTAATTTAAACTTTCTGAATTTGTATTAAATACAATGGTTTTTTATTTCATTTCTTATTTGAGTGCCTTACCAACATTTGGAGTCGATTGAAAATTATTGTTAAAGAGAAAATATATGGTTAAATGTGGGTATGTGAGAATGGGGACCTTTATGTGTTCAATCTATTTTAGGCAAAACTTAAAGCTATAATTGCTAATTTGGCAAAAATGCTCTCTTCTCTTAAAAAATGTTGAGTTTATTTCACATTTTCTCTATATTTTACATGTCATTGTCTCTTTAACTCATATCAAGTCCACTATATATTTGATCCATAGGTCTCTGGTTCTAATTTTTATTTTTGCATTCAAGTTGCTTTTGGCAACTTTTTGATATCAAGAATTAAAATTATTTTTATTAGAAGTTTTACCAATCCTTTTCCATCTGCATCAATAAAAAATATTCGGGAATTTAATTTTTAAGATAAAAAATAAATTTCAGATCCAAAATACTTGTTACTGAATTACGAACTAGATTGTATGGATCTGAAAAATAACACTGTATATTAAACAACGCATTGGGCTCCCTTATTTTGCCAGCTTCCACAGCTAATTCTTTTACAGAGACAAAATATATTTTTAGTCCATGAGATATTATCCCCTTTTTTTTTTTAAGCATGACTTTTTCTTTGGAACTTTAATAGTATTGCTATGTGTTTGAGACAGAGCAATGAGAATTTCTTCCTGAACTAGTTCTACTATCTTATACTAAGTTGCTTATTCTTAGAATAAAAGTTAACATGTGAATCTGTTTCAGATATTACAGTTTCATGTGTGTTTTCCCTACAATAAAAACAAGAGGAGAGATAGATGGGGATTAACACATTTACTCTGTTGTTCATAAGCCATTTCTTTAAGTGGCCAAATGTGTAATTTGGTAGTAATTTTTATGATGTAAGTAAATTTTCATTATTAATAATTAAATTGCCCAAATTTGCTCATGAGTCGTTCACATCATTACCAATTTCTGGATGATGGAAAAAGCTTAATGATTTCAAAATTATTTAGGGATTCCAACACGTTCATTCAAGGAAATGTTTGCTCACTTTATGCATATATCTGGAAGTAGAGTAGGTGTATTGTAGTTTGAGGGAATTGACAAGGTAATGTTTATATGAATAAGCAATTGATTTATTGCCTTTTTTCCTTCAAAGTTTTACATTTTCCTCCTTATTAGGACTGTTGAGAAAATAACTAATGATAAGTATTCCAAATCTAATAACTGCATCATGCTCGTATTCAACATTGTACATAGCATGAAAAACCTACAAAATACTCATGAGCAGTTTGTTGGCCAACAGGAGACTCACAAAGTGAGTCTAAAACTTGAACATCACAGTTAAAACCAACCCACAGTGCATTTTATATTTTTCTGTAGCAAGATTTGCTTTTTTTATACCTTGACTTTTAGAATTTCCAGATAAGTGGCAATGATATTACTGACTTTATTTTTAAAACTATGATGACCCTAGAGTTGATAAGTATTTCACTTTGTTTCACATTATGATTATGACAGATAAGGTAGTTACTGTGATCTCTATTGATTGTTGAGTTTTTGGATTACAAAGGAGAGTGGATCATTTTCATCTGCATCTAGTTGGTGTCCACACAGGATTTCCTGGGTAGTCTGGACTCTACATAGTATATGAGGTTTTTTTTCCACTCTGTTGGTTTATTATAGATATCATGAAACAAACTTCTCTATGAGAAATTCACTGTTTCTTTCTATCCAAGTCAAGGTAATACTTGATGCCTATATTTATGGAGAAACATCAAGTTAAACTTGGTCCACTGAATAACAGAACCTCACCAAAATATATAGAGATATAAACACCATTATGTATAATGTGAAAGTCAAAACTTGCAGCACTGCATCCAACTGACTTTCAATTTGCCCTTAAAATATCAGATATAACATCAAAACCAGTTTATCATTGTGCAGTATTTTAATATTGCTTCAGAACCATTTTGATGCTGTAATAACAGCATATGAAAGTAAATATTGTAAGAATGTTAGCCATTATTAGGAAATATTTCTTAGTCTTAACATAATTTAAAAGGCATGCAAATGTTTAAAGGAAAATTGGATTTTTCATAGAAGTAGGATCTGTCTTGGAAAATATTTTGAAAAGTTATGCTTAATTGACTCCGAGTTAGGCATCACAAGAGGAATTATTTTAATGCCTCATTATTTTTAATCAATAGTCAATATCTCAAAATTGTAATTATATATATTAATAGAAATTGACAGTGTTTCTTACAATTGGAGAATAATTAAATTGGTCTTACTAAATGTGGAAATAAGAAATACACTTTTCTAGAATTTTCACCATTCTTAGTTTCATATTAAAGATACACAACCACTAAAGCCAAAAAATAAGCTTTCTTAACACTTTTCTGTATAATTATTTGCGCAAGATAAATTATTAGTGCATGTTAGTTTAATTAATCCTGCTTCTTTACCAACAGGAAGGCTCCTGTATAACTACTATCAGTAATTTAGGCTTTTACTTATTTGGTAGGCTTCCTGAAAGGAAGTGTGATTATAGAATAGCCTTTTGAAAATAAATGAATGGCTATGTCAAACAGTTGATGAATACTGATATGGTAGCTTTTAAAAATAGAACAGAATCCAAAATTTTTGAGTATCAAAGGGCTTGTTGCTTCAAACAGTGAATGTCTACTCACAGAGGGGATAACAACATGTCCTGCCAAAGAGATTACTCAGAAGCTCAGCTTTAGAATCATAGATTATGCTCTTAATCTTATCCAGCTTGTTGATCAAAGACACATTTATTTTAAGAAGTTCCAAGTAAAAAACTTGATTTAGTAAAAACTGTCATCAAACTGGAAAAGCAATTTGAGTGTATTTCCTAGCAATAGTGGACTTTTATACGTAAGTATTGTCGTTAAGAATGAGATTATATGCCTTGGAAATCTAGAGTCATTTAGATTCTGTAATTTAAGCCCATCATTTTGCCCATGAGGGAAAGAGACCTAGAAGGGTTAAGTACATTATTCTTGGTCACCCAAGAGAGAAGAATGAGAAGGTATTTGCGTTGTAAAGTAATAAATTAACCACACTGGCACATCTGCTTTTAAGATATTATAAAATCCCTTAAAAATTTTCTAACACTGGGGACATTGCCATTAATATCAGAGAATAATGAAAACGTTTATTTTCCTATAGAAAAATGAGATTCTATTTGTACATAAATTGTCCAGAATAATAGTTAACATCATCATATTGAACAAATAAGACTTCATGGTTGGTAGCTTGTGGAGAAAATTCTAGCGTGCACATATTTCTATTGAGGTTATCCCTTTATTAATTACCTCAGAGTCTGACTCAATATTTATTCACCTGAGAACTCTCACCTGTGTCAAAGCTTATGAATCAATCTATGATGATTTTCCCAAGCTCTACTATTAAAATGTAGCTTTGATATTACTTCCTAGGCAACTATTTCTACATCTTTGTATGTTTTTGGAGAGTCAGGAAGAAATTCTATTAGTAGTATTTGGCTATGGGTAAGTGAGAAAGTTGGCAAGTTCTTACCCAAAAAGCAACTGTGAACCTAAAATTAACAACAAAAGAAACAAATAAACATTTTAAAACGTGGGGAAAATGCCGACAGCAATATGATAAATGTTTATGCTTAAAAATGACTGAAATGTGGGTAGGAAATGGGAGTCTATGGAATTCTTGCTGAGAACTTTCTCCATCGCTGTCTGCCCCCTTCTCTGAGTTTATGATATAGATAGACACAACAAATGTGACAATGATAGGACAAAGTGGGTAATACAGCTATATTGGAGCAAAATTTCTACATTTAATCAGTATTAAGATATTACTTTTCTGAAATAGATTGGGAATCAAAAACATTGAATTAGTAATTTAAAATATTTCCACAAAGAAAACTCTAGGCTCAGATGACTTCACTGGTGTTTTCTATTAGATATTTAAAGAAGGAATTATACCACTCCCTGATCAACTCTTTCAGAAGCTAGAGGAGGAGTGAACACTTTCCAACTCATTTTATAAGGCTAATATCATAATATCAAAGTCAAACAAGACATCACAAGAAAACAAAACTACAGACTAATATTCATCATGAATATCGATGCAAAAATTCTAAACAAAATATTAGAAACTGAACCCAGTAACTTAGAGAAAAAGTTATATACCATGACCAACTGAGAGTTATCCCTCTAATATAAAAATAGTTTTGTATCTGAAAATCAATTATTTTGCTGTATTAATAGGATGAAGAACAAAAATCACATGATCATCTCAACAGATGATGAAAAGCAGCTGACAAAGTCCAACACACATTAATGAAACACTCTCAAGAAATTAGGAATATAAGAGAACTTTCTCAACCTGATATAGTTGGGTAGGCAAAGACCACAGCTGTCATCATACTTAATGGTGAAATACTGAATGTTTTCCTCTCAATACTAGGGAAGAGACAAGGATGTCTACTCTCATCACTTCTATTCAATATTGTACTAGAAATTTTAGCCTAAGCAATTAGGCAAGACAATAAATAAAGGTTATCCAGATTGGAAAAAAGTAAAACTGGCTCTTTTTGCAAATGATATGATCTAATATATAGAAAATGCTAAGGAATTAGATAAAAAACGATTAGAGCTAATAAATGAGTTCAACAAGTTTACCGTATGTAAGATACAATATGTAATAACTGTATTTCTATTTACTTGCAATGAACAAACAAAAAATGAAATTAAGAAAATAATTACTACCAGGTTCAGTAGTATACACCTGTAATCCCAGCTACTAAGGAGACTGAGGCAGGAGGATTGCTTGAGCCTAGGAATTCAAGGCCACCTTAGACAACATAGTTTTGACCCTGTCTCTAAAAAAATAAAAATAAATGAAAAAGAAAGAAAAGAATTACCTTCATAGTTGAATCAAAAATTAAAATACCTAGGAATAAATTTAACAAAAAAAAATTCATTATTTGCACACTGAAACCTACAAATCATTGTTGAGAGAAATAAAAGAAGGCTGAAACAGAAAAGCACCTTCTATTTATAAATTAGAAAACTTAATTTTATTAAGATAAATTCTTCCAAATTGATAGATTCAGTGAAATCTCTATTAAAATCCCAGGTTTTTTTAAAAGTCAAAATTGACACAGTGATTTAAGAATTATGTAGACTTTCAAGTTAAAACTAAATTGGAAAACTCTTCCTAATTTCAAAGTTACTACAAAGATATGGTAATCAAGATGGTATGGTTGTAGAATAAAGATAACCATTATAGCAGTGAAACTGAAGTTCGAGTCTAGAATCACACTTTCATGTTTATTTTCAGCTGATCCCTAGCAAAGGTGCCATGATAATTCAATGGGGAAAGGGTAGTCTTTTACACTGTGTTTGGACAATTGGGTATCCACTTAAAAAAAAATCCACTTAGATGTTTACTTCATATGAAACACGAAAATTAACTCAGAATGGATTATAGGCCTAAATGTAATAGCTAAAACTATGAAAGAAAACAGAAAATCTTTGTAAACTTAGTTGAGGCAAAGAGGTCTTAGCTATACCACCAAAAGCATATTTCATAAATGAAAAAAATTGATAAATTGTATTTCATCAAAATGAAAAAACATCTGCACTTCAAAAAGGTACATTGAGAAAGTGAATACATATTCCACAAATTAGGAGAAAATGTTTGCAAATCATTTATCTGATAAGGGACTTGTTTCAGAATATATAAAGAACACTTATAACTCAATAGAAAGAAAATAACACAATTTAAAAATGGGAAAAAGACTCGAATGTGCATTTTATTGAAGATAATGTGAGAATGACTGATTATCTGCACGAAAAGATGTTCAACATCATTTTGTCATTAGATAATGCAAATGACAACTTAAATCAGATACTGCAGCTCCATGGGAATGAGTATAATCTAAAAGACGATAACATATGAGAAAAAAATTATGTGGTCACATATATAACTTAAACAAATTTAACTTCTTAAACTTCTGAGTTTTAAATATGCTAATGTGTAGAGTGATACAAAGTTGTATATACTGGGCAACGTCTCTCAAGCTCATAAGACCTTAGGAGGCTTTTTCAATGGGCGTAAGTGTTCTGTGCAACACACTTGAGAAGACCTGCTTTCCACTTTCATATGAATGAGGTGAGAAAAGGGGAAGTATCTAAAGAAAACAAATACTTTAACTGAAGAGTTTTTGTCCCTGTTTTAAGAGAACATGTACTAAATATGGGGAGAGAATCTTATAATTAAGGATACGATTTTAAAATGTAGCAGAAACCAAAAGAATAGTGTTAAATCTCAGATATGCAGAGACTTGCAAGAATTCAGAGGATATTTAAAAGCTGTTGTTTTTTACCATTGTTGTGGTAAGAGGACTGATCTGAGAATTGACTTATCTTAGGACAAATGTTAATTGACATAATTAACATTAATGGATGACAGAAACAATACACAAATGGTGTTTAATTAATTTTGTTAATTTCATCTATTCTGTTTCAAATTGCATTCTTAATTTGTAGCTTTTTGTTTGTTTTGTCTTTTTCTTTTCGTTATTATTATAAAAATGTGGGGTACAATTCAGGGTTAGGTATACAAACATTGATTTTGCAGGTACCCTTGTTGTTGAGGTATGCCCCTCCCTCTCCTAGCCGTTTCCCTCAACTCCCAATCCAAGTTGCTACCAAGTCCATATGTTTATCCTTCTTTATGGCGGCATAATATTCTATTGTGTAGTTGTACCACATTTTTTTATCCAGTCAAGCTTCGATGGACAAGATGGTTGGTTCCATGTTTTTGCTATTGTGAATAGAAATACAACAAACATAAGTGTGCAGGTATCATTTTGTAAAATGATTTGAGTTCCTCCGGTTATATTCCCAATAGGGGAATTGCTGGGTCATATGGAAGGTCAATTTCTAGTTCTTTCAGAAACCACCACACTGTCTTCCAAAGAGGATGCCCTAGTTTGCATTCCCACCAGCAGTGTAGAAGCGTTCCTTTTTCTCCACATCCTCGCCAGCATCTGTTGTTGTTTGTTTTATTTTTAATAGTGTGTAATGGAAAGATCTCTGAGCTCTTTGAATGTATGAGTAAACTTATATGTATTATATATAGGCATGTATGAGTTTGCGAGGACTGCTATAACAAGTACCACAAACTAGGCAACATGAACAAAAGAAATATACTTTCTCATCATCTTGGAGGTTAGAACTTCAAACTCAAGATGTTGGCAGGGTTGGGTCCTCCTGAAGGGTCTCAGGAAAAGATCTGTTCCAGGCCTCTTTTCTTGGCTTATAGGGTAGCTGTTTTCTCCCTGTACCATCACATCTCACAGTTCCTTCCCTCTATAGTTTTCTGTCTTAATTACCCTTTTTATGAGGACACCAGTCATATTGAGTTAGGACCCATGCTAATGATCTCATTTTAACTTGATTACCTCTATAAATACTCTATATCCTAGTAAGATTGCAGTTTTAGGTACTAGGTGTTAGGACTCCAGAATATCTTTTTATTGGGTGGAAGACACATTTCAATCCATAACCATGCAATGTGTATTTTCTTGAAACAAGGATTCCAATTTTTATCATATTTTCAATGGGGATTTTATTCCACAAAAGGTTCAGAACTATTGACCTAGGAGAATGGAATCTAAACTAGAAAGGATGGAGTAAGACTTGTTAAAAGAAAACGAGCCTAGAATAGATGAGACGGTGAGACAAGAAATAGTAACAGCATTCCAACAGGAAGCTATATCACTATCTGTTTGCATGTTGGATGCATTTTAACAAGGCATTAGTTACCTAGAACTACTAAAATTATTGTTGTAACTCCGCCCACTGCTACTTCTATTACTGTTATTTTTTTATTGTGCAATCACTGCCACAGCTACTACAGACTCATTAATTTAGGCACTGATACTTAAACATTTACCTTAACTTTACAACAATCTTATAAGATATATACTATTTTTCTTTTATAGCAGAGGGAACTGAGGCACATAAAGGTTAGAGAACTTGCTCAGGGCAAGACAGTAAATTGTAGAGTTGAGGTTCTAACCTAGGCAGTCTGACTACAGAGCTCATCTCTGAGAGCCCTTCTATCCTAAAGTTCTTTGTGTTCATTGAAATATAACACTCTAGTTTATTAAAATCCTGGAGTTCTATGAGTATAGTTTTATATTTTAAACTCAATTATACATATTATACACACACATGAGGGGGGACCCCCCCAAATAGAATTTATTTATTAAAAATTGTGTATTTATTCTTAAATGTTTAAACTTAAGTCACCTTCAAAGTACTCTCTGCTTGATGCAATCACTTTTCCCACTGCTCAAAGCAGTTTTTGAACTCATCAATTTTGATGCCTTTTGGTGCTTCTGTCCTTTTTTGTTTTGCCTCATTGGAAAAACCTTTGCATTTGAGGACTTTTTTCATCTGGGGAAACAACAAAAAGTCACTTGGGGAGAGATTGGGTGAATGGAGAAGGGGAGGAGAGACGGTATTTTTTTTATCAAAAACTGCTGAGCACTCAGTGTACTGTGGGTAGGTGTGCTTGTAAATCACTCATCATGAAATGGGCAAACATATTGAAAAAATCTAAAAAAAAAAAAAATCACTGAAGCCAAAGGCAACCTTTCACAACAATGCTAGCTTGTACACTGATGCCGATGAGTGTACACTCACCTAGCAAGGGAAACCTGTGCTACAAGGCCCGCCCCCCAAAAGATAATTCCACTTTTTTTGGCGGGGGTCTCCCCTTGTATGACAGCTGTTATGTCCTCATGCTGAATTGACTTCTCTATTATTATAAAATTATGTCCTTTGTCTCTTTTTATAGTTTTTGCCCTAAAATCTATTGTATCTGTAGTATAACTACTCTTACTCTTTTTTGATTACCATTTGTATGTAATATCTTTTTCCATTCCTTCAGTTTTAGTTTATGTGTGTTCTTACAGGTGAAGTGAGTCTTTTGTGGGCAGCACATAGTTGGGTCTTGCTTTGTTTTGTTTTTTATTTCATTCAGCCATTTAAAAAAAAAATTCTATTTAATCGATTTACATTTTAGGTTATTATTGATAGGTATGGACTTATTTCTGCCATTTTGTTAATTATTTTCTAGGTTTAAAAATTTTTTCATCAACAACTCAAAAAATAACAGCTGCTGGAGAGGGTGTGGTGAAAAGGGAACACTTCTACACTGTTGGTGGGAGTGTAAACTAGTGCAACCTCTGTGGAAAGCAGTGTGGCGATTCCTAAAAGCTCTAAAAATCGACCTTCCAAATGACCCTGCAATCCCCCTACTGGGAATATACCCTGAAGAACACAAATCACTCTATAAAAAAGATATCTGCACACGTATGTTTATCGCAGCACTGTTCACAATAGCAAGAACCTGGAAACAACCATGCTGCCCATCAAAAGAGGACTGGATTAAAAAAATGTGGTACATATACACGATGGAATACTACGCAACCATAAAAAAGAACAAAATCATGAATTTCGCTGCAACCTGGATGGAGCTAGAGTCTATAATACTGAGTGACCTCTCACAAAAACAAAAATCCAAATATCACATGTTCTCACTCATATAATGGACCTTGAACATCCAATGCAATACTATGAGAAAATGACTGATGGTACTGGGAAACTATGGGGGGGAGGGGGATGGGATTAACAGTAGCAAATATCTGTCGGGGGATGGGAAAACACTTCTTATCTACAGGGTGCCTGAATGAAACGTCATTGTACACCTAACCCTTAACTGTACCCCACAAAACCATAATAAAAAATACTGATTAATGAAAAAAAAAAATTTTTTTTTCTTTTTCTATTTTGTATATTATAGGCTTTTGCACTGTGGTTACCCTGTGGCTTACATAAGATGTCTTATACTCATAACAGGTTAATTTAAGCTGATAACAGCTTAATTTTGATCATATACACAAACTGTATACTGTTGCTCCCCTCTTTTATGTTTTATGTTTTTAATGTCACATTTTACATATTTTTGTAAATATATTCCTTAACAAATTATTTCAGGTTAGTTGTTTTTATTAGTTTTCCCTTTTAATTTTTTTTAAGGGACAGTTTGACTCTGTCTCCCAGGCTGGAGTGCCGTGGTGCAGTCATAACTCACTGCAACCTCAAACTTCTCAAGCTCAAGCAGTCATCCCACCTCAGCCTCCTGAGGTAGCTGGGACTACAAGCACATGCCATTAACATCTAGCTAATTTTTTTTAGTGTTGCTGTTTTTTGTAGCAATGGGGTCTTGTTTTGCTGCCTAGGCTGGTCTCAAACTCCTTTATTCAAATTATCTTTCCACCTTGGGAGGCCAAAATATTGGGATTATAGGCATGAGCTGCCATGCCTGATCAGTTTTGCCTTTTGACCTTTATACTGGAGTCAATGATTTGTCCACAGAGTTACAGTAATAGAGTGTTTTTATTTGGCAATGTATTTACTTTTACCACTGAGTTTTGTACTGGGTTTAAGTTACTAGAGTCCTATTTTCTCAGCTTGAGTAATTTCTTTTAGCATTGTTTGTAATGCCAGTCTAGTGGTGATTAACTTGTTCAGCTTTTGTCTGAGAAAATATTTACCATCTCTTTTCTTCTAAAAAACAGAAAGAGTCCTAGTTGTAGTATTCTTAGTTGGCAGTCTTATTCTTTTAGGATTTTAAATATATTATACTAATCTCTTCTGGCTTACAAAATTTCTGCTGAGAAGTCCACTGATAGTCTTATTGGGGTTATCATATATGTGACAATTTGCTTTTCCCTTGCTGATCTCATGACTATGATTTTGTCTTTAACTTTTGACAATGTATTATGTGTTGTGGTATGAATTTTTGAGTTCATCTTATTGCTGTCCTATGGATTTTTTAAATCTCTTTTTCTAATTCCTTCCCCAGACTTGAGAGATTTTCTGCTTTTATATTTTGGAATAAGTTTTCCGTCTCTTTCTGATACTCCAATGTTTTATAAGTTGTTCTTTTTGATGGTGTCCTATAAGTCTCTTAAGCTCCCTTCACTCTTTCATTCTTTTTTTCTTTTTGGTTCTCAAACTGATTGGCTTCCAGGGACTTGTCTTCAAGTTCACTGATCATTTCTTCTATTTGATCTATTCTGTTGTTGAATTTCTCTACTGAATTTTTCAGATCTATGATTTCCATTTACTAATTTTATTTTTTATTTTTTTGAGGTTGAGTCTCATTCCATCCCCAGGCTGGAGTGTAGTGGCACACTCATGGCCACCCTAGCATTGACCTGCTGAGCGCCAGTGATCCTTCCACCTCAACCTTCCAAGTAGCTGGAACTACAGGTGCATGTTACCACACCTGGCAAATTTTTTGATTTATTGTAGAGATGAGGTCTTGCCAAGTTGCCTAGATTGTTTTTGAACTCGTGGACTCAGAAAATCCTCTCACCTCGGCCTCCCTAAGTGCTGGGATTGCAGGCTTGAGCTACCACTCCAGGCCCCATTTACTACTTTAAAAATACTTTCTATGTATTTATTAAAGTTTTCAGTTTTTTCTTGCTTTCTTGACATCTGTGAGCATATTTATGACCATTATTTTGAATTTCCTGTCAGATATATTGCTAAACTCTACTTCATTTAGGTCAGTTCCTGGAGATTTATCAGTTCAGTTGAATTGAACTGAATTTTCCAGTTCAGTTATAGCATTTTTCAGATCTATGATTTCCATTTACTAATTTTAAACTACTTTCTATGTCTTTATAAAAGTTTTCAGTTTGTTCTTGCTTTCTTGACATCTGTGAGCATATTTATGACCATTATTTTGAATTTCCTGTCAGATATATCACTAAACTCTACTTCATTTAGTTTAGTTCCTGGAGATTTATCTTTTTTTGTTTGGAATATATTTCCTTGTTTCTTTATTCTCCTGCACTCTCTGTGTTGGTTTCTGCACATTTGATAAGACAGCCACCTCCCTCCTTCTTGTTAGACTGGACTTATATATGAGAAGATTTTCTTTCAGGCAGAGATTTTATGATTCTTCTACAATCTTTGTGTTTGTCTAGACTGTTAGCTCTGTTCGGGGCCTATATGTAGGGTCCTGATCCTCCTCTCCATAGGGAGAGACAAGGTGTTGGGGATTCCTTTCCCAATTTTATGGTACAGTGCCCCAGGGAAGAGTCTGGGATGGAGTCTGTGCCTGAGTGTATTTCAACCTTCCTGCCCATTAAAACATAGATATTTTCTTGGTTTCCCAGTGTGTGGAATTCTTTCAACTGGTCTCTGACTTTCTCTCAGAGGGAATCTATATGCGGGTAGATGTTTATTTGATGCATCTATGGGTCAAGGAAGAGTCAAGAGCTTCCTATCTCACCATATTTCTGAAGTCACTGTGGTTTGATATCTTTTTTCAGTTTTACGAAGTTATTAGCCAGTATTTTTTTAATATTGATTCTATCCTGTCATTTCTCTTCTTCCTCTCTGGAAACCCAATTGCATATATATTAGATTTTTTCCCATGTTAGTGTTTTACCATGTTCCACATATTTCTTATGTTCCTTTCCATACTTCCAGTCCTTTTGGCTCATTGCTTCAGCCTAAATATTTTCCTTGGACCTACTTTGTTCACCAAAATTCTTAGTTTCTATCAATTTGTTTTTTTTTTAAATCTACTTCCCTTTTATATCATGGGTCAATTAGATTTGTATTTTCATCTGCTGTGTAAATACATTTCTTTCTACTAGGTAGTCAGTTGCTGGACAGTGGTAGTTTCCTCACAACTCCTCATTCATTCAGTGTCTTAAAACTAATACGGATGTGGGAATATTTTTTAGGCAACTTTAGTGAATACAATTCATCTGTATGCTCATTGTTGTTTACTGATGGAAGGTGTGTGTATTATATTTTAAAAGTGTTTCTAAACCGTTGATTATGCATTACAACATATATAAAAGAACACAAACATAGTATTGAACATGTTATATATACTAAATAAGTTTATAATATAGTTTTGATACATTTAGGAGATAGTTGTTGGAAATTATCTACATGATTTTTACTGATTAACACTGTGCTCTGTGAAATGCATTTTCAAGATTGTTGTCTAAAGGTAGTTGTTATTAGCTTATTGTCCAGTTGGGATGATTTTTGCTGCAAGTAACTGAGCCTCTATTATAGGTGACAGTAAGGAGTGTATTATCTCACAAAACAAGTTTGAACATAGAAAACTTCCATGGTTGGATAGTGCAATATTCCATAAAGTCATCATGAATTCAGATTCTTTTTATCTTTCTATTCTGTCCTCCTTAGGCTTTTCCCTATTGAGAATTATTCCAGCATTATGCCCATCATATGTTTATATAGATTTCTTCTCAGGGCTTCCTAAAGAATCCTCATAACTTGTAAGAAAGACAGCATAGCTTCAGTGACTTGAGGAGGCTAATCAAGGCTTCATCTTTGAGGCTTACCTGTGGATTATGAACAAAAATGAATTTCTTTAATCAAGAAAGAAGGGAAGGAGGAATAGCTACTGGCTTGACTTGGAAAAAATTAAAACTAAGAGTCATCCCCTGAAAAAGATATATTTTCCATGCCATTATAAGATCCATCTTGCTTGGAAAATTGTTGGCTCATCAAGTAATTTTCTAGAAAAGAAACTTGGTATCTATATTTTAAAACTGTGTATTTCCTCTGTTCATTAAAAACTTTTAATTTAATTTTCATTCTGGGATGGTAGAAATAGCATATAACAGTCTGTTTAGTAAAGTATGCCTACTTGTTTATAATTTTGAATGTATATGGTTGATAAACTTTGATTTCAAGTTGAATTTTCACATCGTGATATGACTTTTAGATATGGGATCTACATTATGAATACTTTGAAAGTAAAAATATGTATTCTAATGCCTCTAATGGTTCTCTCTGAAGTAGGATCCCACTTGCATAATGGTTTTAATGTGTTAGAATTAGATCTCTAAGTCAACATTGAAAGAGAATGAATATTTTCAAAAATTACTTTTAAAAGATCAGTACTGAATTTGAGTTCACACCGAGGATTTTAAAAGTTGGTCAATAATTAAGGAACATCTATTCACAATGGGTAACCAGTTTTCACAACATTATTTTGAGAGATTTTTTTTTCTTGTTTGCAACTTGTAAACCTTGGTGGTAAGCTTTATTAATTAAAAGAAAAATTATTATGTCATGTTGTGAACAGAGGAGAAATGTACTAGATGCAGATTTTAATTATAAACTTGCTTCATCATTTTTGGCAACATTTTCTTCTGTAATACCCTTTGTACTATCCTGCCTTCCCTTTTATCTAAGCACTGAACAGTCTTCTGTTTTGATTAGATGTAATTAGAGATGGTGCTCTTACTAACCCTATAGCATAATGTAGAATCTATGTGTTTCAGTAGTGACCAATGTTGACAATGTTGTATTTTTCAACCTAATCTTGTGGTACAGAGAAATAGGACCCTGCTCCATTTGGAGATTTGTTGAATGCAAGTTAGCTCGTGACTAAATCCTACCAAAAAGTGATTACAATCAACAGAAATATCTCCAGAATTGAAACACTGTGGTTCAGCCTTTCCACTTCTCTTGATATAAAGCTCTCCTGCCTCCTTGGAAGTAGGTTTATGGTATTGAGAGGAAACTGGAAATGGTGTTGCAACATGAATGGGTGCATTTAAAAACTGTATTACATGAGTTGGACATGAGTTATGAAGCATTGCTATATGCTTTGACCCTTCGAGGCATTGTGATGGCCACAAGGTATGTTAATTAAGATCATGCAGGTCAGCCTGAGCTCTTCTTCAGTATGTCACCTCGGTGACCCCAAGGTTTTTCACATTAATGGTGTCTAGTAGCATTGACTGTGGTGATGGGGTATCAGGGATGATATCTAGTATCTAGTATTATTAAATCAAAAGGCCAGTGATAGATTCGGAAGAAAATGCAGGTGTGCCCTGCTTTGAATGCATTTTCAGGGTTTTGATTTGCAGACAAAAAGGTTAAAATTGAGTAGAAGCAGGAAGATAATACTGAAATTGAGGAATATCTTTTGAGAAATGATGTTCATTTCATTAAAACTATATTCTAGGATACAAAATATTTAAATATTTTTAAATAAAGATGAGTTTTATGACCAAATAAATGTTGGCAACACTGAGTTAATGAAAATTAAACAGGTTTCTTTACTTCAAAACTGCTCAGTCTTTAATATGGTAGTTAATATGCAGTTTCAATCTCATTAAATACATCATACAATGTTTTCCACAGTTCAACATTTGCATTATTAGAAAGTTAATTTATTTCCAGCAGATCATGAGATTATTGAAAATTACTGAAGTACATAGCAATATTTGATAGACTTTGCTTTTTAATTTATCCTTCTACACTAGAATTAATTTTGTTGATATTAAATTAGGCCTTTAATAAACAATGTCTACTGAACTAGAGGCTCCCTGACACTGCTGTGTGCATTTTTCTTTTTCTTTTCTCTAGTTAATCTTTTTAAAAAAAAATCTTTTCTTTTTATTGGATATTCTGTTTCATATTGGTATTTGTAGCATAGTTGATTTGGAAGTTTAAATTATGAAGTTAGGTAATCTTACATTTTTATTTTTATTTTTTATTTATTTATTTTTTTGAGTTGGAGTCTCACTCTGTCACCCAGACTGGAGTGCAGTGGCTGCTCCCAGCCACCACAGCCTCAACCTGCTGGGCTCCAGCGATCCTTCCCCCTCAGCCTTCCAAGTAGCTGGAATTACAGGCATGTGCTACCATGCCTGGCTGATTTTTTTGATTTATTGTAGAGATGAGGTCTCGCTGCCCAGGCGGGTCTCGAACCCGTGGACTCAGGCAATCCACTCACCTCAGCCTCCCAAAGGCACGGGATTACAGGCTGAACCACTGAGCCTGGCAATATTACATTTTTAAATAAAGGTTTTAATAGTATCAAGTATTAAGAATTTAAAAATAATAAATAATTTTACTTTATTTCACAAATTCTTGTCACTTATTAAGAAACAACTTTCAAAGCCTAATGAGTGTGACTTTCCTTTTGAAATTTTTTTTTTTTTTTTTCATTAATCAGTATTTTTTATTATGGTTTTGTGGGGTACAATTAAGGGTTAGGTGTACAATGACGTTTCATTCAGGCACCCTGTAGATAAGAAGTGTTTTCCCATCCCCCGACAGATATTTGCTACTGTTAATCCCATCCCCCTCCCCCCCATAGTTTCCCAGTACCATCCGTCATTTTCTCATAGTATTGCATTGGATGTTCAAGGTCCATTATATGAGTGAGAACATGTGATATTCGGATTTTTGTTTTTGTGAGAGGTCACTCAGTATTATAGACTCTAGTTCCATGCAGGTTGCAGCGAAATTCATGATTTTGTTCTTTTTTATGGCTGCGTAGTATTCCATCGTGTATATGTACCACATTTTTTTAATCCAGTCCTCTTTTGATGGGCAGCATGGTTGTTTCCAGGTTCTTGCTATTGTGAACAACGCTGCGATAAACATACGTGTGCAGGTATCTTTTTTATAGAGTGATTTGTGTTCTTCAGGGTATATTCCCAGTAGGGGGATTGCAGGGTCATATGGAAGGTCAATTTTTAGAGCTTTTAGGAATCGCCACACTGCTTTCCACAGAGGTTGCACTAGTTTACACTCCCACCAACAGTGTAGAAGTGTTCCCTTTTCACCACACCCTCTCCAGCAGCTGTTATTTTTTGAGTTGTTGATAATTGCCATTCTGACTGGAGTTAGGTGGTATCTCAGTGTGGTTTTGATTTGCATCTCCCTGATGATTAGTGAGGTTGAGCATTTCTTCATGTGTTTGTTGGCTGCTCGAATGTCTTCTTTTGTGAAGTGTCTGTTCATGTCTTTTGCCCATTTTATAATGGGGTTGTTTGTTTTCTTCTTTTCAGTACGCTTCAGTTCCTTGTAGATCCAGGATGTTAAGCCTTTGTCAGACCTAGAGTTGGCAAATACTTTTTCCCAGTCTGTAGGCTGTCTCCCTGCTCTCCTGATGGTTTCTTTGGCTTTGCAGAAGCTTGTCAGTTTAATAAGGTCCCATTTGTCTATCTTCTCTCTTAAGTCCTGTGGGTTTCGGGTTTTGTACAGGAATTGGATGCCAGTTCCGATTTCCATGAGAGTATTTCCTTCCTTTTCTAAGGTTCTTATGGTTTGAGGTTTTACATTTAGGTCTCTGATCCATTTGGAGTTAACCTTTGTGCATGGGGATAGATAGGGGTCCTGTTTCAATCTTCTGCATGTGGTCAGCCAGTTTTCCCAGCACCATTTACTGAATAGGTTCTCCTCTCCCCATTGGTAGGTGGTGGGGGCTTTGTCGAAGACGAGTTGGTTGAGAAATTGAGGTTTTGCTTCTGGAATCTCAATTCTGTTCCATTGATCTATATGCCTGTTCCTGTACCAATACCAAGCTGTTG
>NW_007233087.1:0-6509 GCF_000164805.1 Carlito syrichta
CCTGCGAGGGCAATTTCAAAAATATCTGAGCAAGGCTAGAATTATTCTATACACAAATTTACTCCTGAAAGAACTCCTTTTGGGGGACATTAATTCAGAAATATCAGATATTTTAAAAATTAGCCTCAAAGTATATTTACCAATATGGAAAATATCTAAAATATAACACTATTTTTAAAACAATTAAAAAACCATTCATGCAATTATGATCATGCTTTTGTATTTTTTGTCTACAATAACATAAACTGAGATACTTGCATATAACATTTTAAAATGTTGAACTAAGCTTATAATAATTGATCACAATATCTCAATACTTTGTACAGCCACAACTTATAAGGAATTATCTGTCTCTACACATTTCCTTTAAGTTGTTGGTTCATACTTAAGTTGTTGGTTAATTGGTCGAAAGGTAATACTCCTTCAACTGAATGAAAACAAAACTAAAATTTCCCAAAGCCCCATCTATACATATATTTTGCAAAGTGAATTTTTTTTAACATTTTCACCAAAAAAGGTGGATCTGTGATCAGAATTTTTGATATATTCCTTAGTAAGCAGAAATTCATATTTAGAAATTACGCAGCAGTGTCTGTGTTGCAGTAATCCAACATGAACCTAAAAATTAAATGTGTGTGTGTGTGTGTGTGTATGTGTATGTGTGTGTGTGTGTGTGTGTGTGTGTGAAATACAAACACACTCTGCTCTCCACTTGTTAGTCCTGGGAAAACTCCCACTATACAAATATGATGCTAACACAGTTATCGCTGCTGAGCAATATGAACTACTTTACTTCCATTTTTCTACACTTTGAGAGGCTTTGCTTTAATGTGGTGTTGCATACTATTTCTATGGCTTTAATTCACAAGAAATCTTAGCACAATGGACTCAAAATGCAGTATCAGCTTTTATCTTAAAACTTTCTTTTGACCGATAAAAATATATTAAATTTCTTAACCTACAGATTTTATGCATGATTCAATTGGAAAGAATGTTTAAAAGTAGAGGTATACTGCTAAATATTTAACTGATTAGGTAGTTAGGTAGGAAGGTGTGTGACTTATTGTGTCTGCCAATTTCCATGGTGTAAATATTCTACTATGGCCAATTTCAAGTCACCAATGTAACATGGAGTTGTGAAGAGATGTACAGTAGCACTCTAACATACAGCTATGTCCATAAAGCAGATACACCCGTAGTAAATATAAATAACCTAAAGAACATATATAACAGTAAAATGTCAAATAATTAGAAAGCAATGTTTACACATTTGTTACCTTTAATTTTCACACAATTTATTTAATTGTAAGTTTACTGTTAAGAATGGTCAAGTTTAAAAATTAACTTGCAAAAATCTTGAAAATTTAGCCGTCAGCGCTCTCACAAAGCTGTACTAAATGGCTCTAGCACACCACTGGAAAAGCCTAATGAGATAACCTATTGTTAAAGCTAAACTAAATAAAGGAATTCACATTTTGGTTTTTTGTTTGAGTCAGAGTCTCACTCTGTCACCCAGTTTAGAGTGCAGTGGTATGCTCATGGTCACTGCAGCCTCAACCTGCTGGACTCAGGTGATCCTTCCGCCTCAGCCTTCCATTAGCTGGAACCACAGGCACGTGCCACTACAACCAGCTACGTTTTTTTATTTATTATAGAGAGGAGGTCTTGCCAAATTGCCCAGGCTAGTCTCAAACTTCTGAGCTCAGCAATCCTCTCACCTCCACCTCAGAAAGTGCTGGGATTTCAGGCATGAGCCACCACGCCCAGCCAGAATTCATATTTTGGAAACTCACTTAACCTAGCATTTTGAAAATTGCACATCTTATGTTAAATAAGAAAGTTATAAATTGTATACTAAAGTCACATGAAGACTAAAATGAAAAACGGCTAGCAGTGATTGCTTATCAGTCTTGCTGCAAATGTAGCCATCTGCTACCAGTTAAGCTTGTTAAACTTCCAAGCTAGAGCCTTTCCAAGAACTATTAAAGGACCTCCACATGGCAATCAACTTTGTGAAATTCAGAGTAAACAGAAAAATGAGATAATTTCCGTAAAAACAAACAAAACAAAACAGCCTGCAGCAGGTGTACCTAACCTATTCGTCACTCCACTGGTGTCTCAACTCATTTACAATATGGATAAGAATAAACATTCAATTTGTGGCATTCATGTCTTATCCTAATCATTTAGTTTTGTGAGATAAAATTTGGAGGTAGGATAATACATTGTTATAAGTTTATTAACAGTTCCTCCAAAAATGCAGTGACTAAATTAAAATTTTTTTCTCTTTTGCTATTATTACAGATGATAAAAATCCTGAAGTTGTCCTTTCTATAAAAATATTTCCCTCCTGATAGCAACAGTAAGAATACATACTCGTATCTTCAAAGGTTTGGAGATGAACCCAAATCAAATTCAATCCAGGTCTTTGAATTTGGCAGCCTTGACCTTACACTGACCTGTTTAGAGCGGTGTGCCAAGCCAAGGACTTCAAGGTAACCCCGCATGGGCCAGTGGCACCCTTTAAAGACAGTCTGTCATTCAGAAGATAAAAACTCATCCTAGTGACAGCAGTCCTAACCTCCCGGTGGGTTGCAGCCTGCACGGTAGAATGGAGACAGTCCTGTAGCCCACTAACCACGTGTGTTGTCTTCAAAGAAAGGATGTCCTCTGTGGATAACTTCAGCGTATCTAAAAATCTAGACAAAAAGAAAAAGGCAAAGAGCAATAAAAAACTATTTAAATAAAAGCTCACATTTATTTCTATTATAAACTCTCTTCCAAAAGTTGTTTTATAGTCATTTTCTTTTAATTAAAGGTTAACTAAAATCAGTGAATATCTGTCAATATTAGGGTTTTACACCAGCACCTCAAGTGTTTATACTGACTTTTTCCTCCTTACAGCAATATAATTTGTATTCACATAAGACTGATGGCTTAGAGTATTACAATATTCAAAAACAATCATCACAATAATGATAACATTCATGCATATACTAACTCTTATAATAAAAGCACTTTTCCTAGTGATTCACATCTACTAACCAAACTTTATATGATCTGTAATTTTAATTTAAATTTCCCTGTTTCATAGATTTTTTAAGGTATAAACATGTAATATGTAAGACAAAGTAAACATAATCTTTAGTTTAAATGCAGAATCAGATAATAACATCAAGTAAAAAAGCTACCTAATCTAAAGAAAAAGTAAAACCTAACTAATTAATTATAATTAATTAACTGTAAGTGCTTTTTAACTAAATATAACAGCTTACTCTTGGATTTGAATTTCAGAGTTCATTTGCTTCAACAAATTATCACTTCCATGATACCATGACAGGTTCCAAGCTATTCTCAGCATATCTGACACCGGCTTCAAGGCCAAACAATCAGCAGATAAGGGCAAAACTATGGAGTAAGGACTCACAGCATGGTGTGTGATTACATGTACTGGTAGATGATACCTAAAGAAAATGTACACAGTCATCACAAACTTTTAAATTCTTAAACACAACTCAAAAAGATGAGCCACAAGTGAGGGCTGATTCTATGCCTGCCATTCCACAATAATGCAAAGATCTCTATCAGCCCCTATTTTAAACAGTTATCATATCTTATACAGTATTCAATTATTCTTTCAAACTCCTCTAAGCTCCCCAGGACACTTTATTAAACTCTTTCCTAAGAACTTAACACATTCTATGTTATACGAGAGTCATTGCAGAGGTAATTAATGCCCCTTGAAGTCAGGGTCCATGACTATAGTGTACTGAATTTAAAAAAAGTTGTTCAGCTAAAATATGAATGTCTACTTTATGACGAGCACTGTCTGTTACCTATCATCCATTCATAGTTACATGGCATGGCACTGTAATACCTATGATCAAAATGAGGATTAAGGAGACTAAATGAATTGTCTATGATCACAGAAATCACTAAGTGACTGAATTCCAACTTCTTATTTTCACTTCAGAGCACAATTTCATCATCAACCAACTCAACGAGAACCAAGAAATATGTTTAGAAATAAAAACAGATTCAACAGCAGTATCTCTTAAACCTGTCAAAGTTAATTTAACAGTGTTTAACAGAAGAGCAACGTCAAACATATACTAGCATTAAAGAATAATTTTACTCATAAAACATGTCCCAAACCCTTAATTCATGTATTTGTGACTAACGTTAGATAAACACAATTGGTTAAGATTTCTAAGAGACACTTAAGTGTGCTTTTCATTTCATGTACCCCAATAAGAGAGGCTAAGGCAGAGTTCTATATAGAAATCAAACTGAGTAATTTAATAAGATGATACTTTTTAAGTTGAAATTTTTCACTAAAAGCAACCAGTGCTCCTTAAAGTAAAGGCTAATGCTGGGTCTGGGACAGGGATAACAGGGATACACCTTGGGTATCTCTGTACCAGAAAGCAAGAGAGTACTAGAAGACTCATGGGGCCATGCCAAATGAACACAGGAGCCTCTTTGAAAAGACCTGCACCAACCAAATGAAGAAAAATTTGTACATCAAAAGAATAAGGATCTTGGGTAATAATTTTTTTTTAATGAAAAGTCCATAGTCAAGGAAAAAGGGAGGGGGGGGGAAGAAGAATGCTATCTAATTAAATACAGAAGAAACAAGAGAATTTAAAAGTCGTCTTCCACAACCCCTAAATAAATAATTGATTTAAAAAGGATCATCAATGGATGCAAACTTACTGGTGAAAGACTGCTAGGTTATAAGTTATTCCCAAGTCTGACAGAATCACCTTCGTAGAAAAAACACACCTTTACAACGAGGAGAACTGACATTGGTACCTGTAAGTGATCAACCTTAGCATCACTAAAAATAAAGAAACAATCACACAAGCTCACCTTGTGGAATAGTCTACACAAAACTGGCCTATGCACTTTTAAAGAGTCCATTTAACAAAGAAAGAAAAAAGGGGAATGGGGTGAAGAGACTCTTCTAGAAAAAAATCAATCAAGAAATTTCCACTTGCAGCTATAAATGAAAAGTCTCTATCAATCAGACTAACTTCCTAATGAGGACAAGTAGAAATGCTAGGCCTATATTCTCCAAACCTTTCCTCCATGCAGTATTTTCTGATTCCAAAGTAGGTACATGGCTAATAGGCCAAGCAGAAAACAGCAATTCAGAGTTTTTGGTAGCTAAATGGGGCTAGGAATACAAAAATGAATATTCAGAACTTGCCAAGGTGTGGGGGGCTGGTAAATATCCCAGCCCACCAGTTAAATTCCTGTAGGATTATGCTCTAAAATGAAGAGCAAACCACAGACAGACAAGCCTTTATAAAGACTGAAAGCCAATCCTGAATCATCACATCTCATTCCCTGACTGAATCAAATTCAACTTCCCATAATCTGACAACTGCCAGGAGAAAACAAAATAATCTGTGGAAAGAACATCACCCACAATCTCCACAATTTTTCATTTGCTAAATGCAGTATTTAATAAAAAATCACTGGCTTGCCAGGGACAGAAAATGACTAAAAGAAAAAAAAAAAACCACTGTAAACAGATCAGGGATGATCCAGATATTGGGGCTATCAAACAAGACTTTAAAAATGATTTTGATTAATATATTCAAGAAAATCTGGGCATAACAGAGAAAATGACCAGAGAACAGAAATCCACAATCTAATGGAAATTTTAAAAATAAAAAATATAACAAACCAAAATTTAAAACTCAATACATGAATTTAATGCCACATTGGACATAGCAGAAAAGCACTGGAAGATCGGTCACTGAAAAATAGTCAGACTGAAGCAAAGGGACAGAAAAATCAAAAATATAAAAAACAGTATCCCATATAATATACAGTTTTCAAAAATTTTTAGATTGGGAGAACATTAGGCTAGGGAGGGTCTACGGTTTTAAGCTCCTACATAACAAACTGAAGTCCGACATAAACAGTACACCGAAACCCGAGGCTTCACCAATTAAAAACTGCCAACTAACCTCCGACAAGAATATTTTCACTCTATCCTATAAAATATATTTTCATTGACTTACTTCTCCGTTAGCCTAGCAACGCTCACCTCCCGTGCTACTACAACAGAGCTCTCTGAACCTCCTCTAGGTCAGTGCTGCCCAATCAATGAATCATTCTTTGCTCAAATAAATTCTGTTAAATTTCATCTTGCCTCAAGTTTTTCTTATACTATGGTGAAAAAAGTCTAACATACATGTAATTTTAATCCCAGAAGGAACAAAAGGAATGAATAAAAGTAGTTTTTAAAGAGACACTATTTTTTTAAAAAGCCGTACACCTAGGCTGATCCTAGTAAAACAAAGAGACCACACATAAATAACTGCTTCAATAACAAATATACAGAGAAGTGATCCCAGCCTACCAGTTAAATTCCTGCAATCTCTATCAAAATGCCAATGACATTCCTCACAGATATTAAAAAATTCCTAAAATGTATATGGAACAACAACAAAAACAAAAAACAACTCTGACTAGCCAGAGCAATCCTGAGCAAA
>NW_007233088.1:0-27109 GCF_000164805.1 Carlito syrichta
CAGGATCCCCGCGCCGGGTGGGCAGGACAGTCTCCGTCGCAGGAGCGGTGGCAGCGATCCCAGCAGATCTTCCCTGAAGCGGTTTGATGTGGATCTCCTCCGGCCGGGTTGTGATGAGCTACCCGTGCCAGAGGCCGCGGCGGGCGTGGCGGCGGCGACGGCTGCGGCGGCGGCGGCGGCGGCGGGAGCGCTGGTGGGGGGAGGGGCTGCGGCAGCAGCGGGAGAGGACGATGCAGTAAAAATGTCCAGTCCTTGCGATGTTCCAGTGATAGTGATGGCCGAGCTCTGTTTGAGGAGTAGGCTGCGATGCTGGGGTCCCCAGCCTCCCGGGGGCGAGAGTCAGAGACCCACTGCAGATCTCCCTTGCAGAGGGCTTCAGACACCGGGTTGCCAGGTCGCCATCTTGCCCCGCCATTTTTTTTTTTTTTTTATCATGAAAGGCTGCCGGGCATAGTGGCTCATGCCTGTAATCCCAGCACTTTGGGAGACCAAGGCAAGAGGATTGCCTGAGCCCAGGGGTTCGAGACCAGCCTGGGCAACTTGGTGAGACCTCATCTCTACAATAAATCAAAAAATTAGCCGGGCATGGTAGTGTGCACCTGTAGTTTCAGCCACTTGGAAGGCTAAGGCAGAAGGATCGCCTGAGCCCAGCAGGTCAAGGCTGCGGTGGCCACAAGCATGCCACTGCACTCCAGCCTGGGCGACAGAGTGAGACTCTGACTCAAAAAAAATAAAAAGGAAGATTGCGGAATTTTGTCAGTAAACTGAGATGATTATGTGACTTTTTTTCTTCATTCTGTTAATGTGGTCTATCACATTAATTGATTTTCATATGTTGAGTCATCCTTGCCTCCCAGTAATAAATCCCACTGATTTATGGTGCATAATCCTTTTAATGTGCTGTTGAATTCAGTTTTTTGTATTTCGTTGACAATTTTTGCACTGATGTTCATAAAGGATTTTGGCTGATAGTACTATTTTCTTATAGTGTCTTTTTCTGTCTTTGATAATAGGGTGATGCTGGCTTCATAGAGTGAATTAGGAAGGGCTCCTCTTTCTTCATTTCTGGAAAGACTTTGAGCATTGGTATAATCCTTTTTAAATGTTTGTATAATTCACCAGTGCAGCTATCTTTTCTTTATTGGGAGATTTTGTTATTGGTTCACTCTCCTACTAGCCATAAGTCTATTTAGATTTTGTATTTCCTCATAATTCAGAATTGGTAGGCTGTGTGCATCTAGGAGTGTGGGTCATTTAATCTAGATTATCCAATTTGTTGGCCTACATTTATTCTTAGCACTCTTTTATAATACTTTTTATTTCTCTAAGATCAATGATAATGTCCCCTTTTTCATTTCTGATTTTAGTTATTTGAGTCTTTTCTCTTTTTTCTTAGTCTAACTAAATGTTTATCATTTTTGTTGATCTTTTTGAAGAGCTAGCTCATACTTCTGTTGATTTTCTCTGTTATTTTTCTATTCTCTATTTTGTCTCTAATCTTTATTATTTCTTTCCTCTGATACTTTGGGTTTAGTTTGATTTTCCTCTTCTAGTCCTGTAAGATGTTGGTTTGGAGTCTTTTTTTTTTTAATGTAAATTCTTATAGCTATATATTTTCCTTTCAGCACTGTTTTTGCTGCATTCCATAAGTTTGAGGAGTTGTTTTCATTTTCAGTTGTTTTAAGTTATTTTCTAATATCTTTTGTGGTTTCCTCTTTAATTTATTGGTTGTTTAAAAGTATGTTGTTTAACATTATTATTTTAATGTAATTATCTTTGCTTATTTAGATTTATCAGCACTAGTACAATTTTTTTTTTTTACTAACCATTACTTCTTGTAGCTCATGCCTACTTTTCGAATTCAGTTTTCTCATTCCTAAAGTGCAAACTTTAGTGGCTCATTCAATAAGAGTTGTGAATAGTAAACTTAATATTTCTATATATAAAAGAATCTCTACTTCACAGATTTGAATGATACTATTTTCCTTTGGCTTTATCTTCTGACTCTCACTCTTGCTTTTCAAGTTTCTTTTGTTAGTTAAACTCAGAGATACCCACAGCATGGTCCCTATTAAAATTCTAGAAATGAAAATTCTCAGGTCTTACCCCAGACCTACTGAATCAGAAATCCTAAATTTGGAACCCAGTAATCTGAATTTTGATAAGTTCTCCAGATGATTCTGAAGTGTACAGAAGTAGTTCCTTCGTCTTATTGTTGCTCATTTAAAGATGGTTTGTCTTTCCTTACTAGCTTCTTCATATATTTTCTCTATGCTGTTCTATAGTTTTACCGTGCTCATTTTACATATGTGTTTATTTTACTTATTTTGTTCAAGAGTTTTCTTCTTGAATCTGTGTATTCAATTTTATTATTAAGACTGAAATTCTTAAGCATTATTTCATAGAATGTTGCTCCATCCCTATTCTTTTTGGTCACTTCTTCTTGAACTCCTGTTAGATGCATGACTTTCTCATTCTTTTTTCCCACAGCTCTCCTTTTCCCCTTATAGTCCATCTCTTTTTCTCTCTGTTCTTCTGAGTCATTGTTTCAGAACTGCCTTTCAGTCACTAATTTTCTCTTCAGCTTTTTGTAGTATAGTTAACTGGCCTATTTACTTTTTAATTTTTTAAAATTTGCTCAAATATGCTCCCTCATTGTTCTATTTTTTTCCTCATCAATTCTATTTTTACACTTATTTCTTCAGTCATTAAAGCATACTTATTTCATATTTGTATAAAATAGTTCTAGTTTTATATAAAATAGTTTAGTTTTTTATAATTTTAGTTTATGTGGATGCTAATTTTTTTGTTTTATCTACTGATCTTTTGTAATGTTTATAATTTTGTTTCATATGCTCATCTTCACCAGTGATTGCATGTGTGTCAGATAAAGAATCCCATGATGTTCAAGTTGTAGAAGATTAAATATTGCTACAGAATAGTTTTTTATTCTCTTTTGCCTTACTTCCCTCTTAGAATCAATTTTTACAATTTTTTTTTTTTTTTTTTGCTTGGGTAGTCTTAGTTTACACAGTCAACATAAGTATAGTCTTCATCTCTATGTGTAATATAGGTCAAGGACTTTGATTTCTCACATGACTTTTTTCATCTAACTTTCTTGTCACTGTCTTGGGCTGGTAGGCAGAATTTTCTAGTCTTCTTTCATTTAGGAAGCAGTCAGCTTCCTAATTTTTTTTCCCCAAAGATCTCATTTCCAGGACTTGCCTTAGAGTGGCTATAGGGCCTCATCTTCTGTTTCCATATTAATGTCACTTATATCTGATCTGATATCTCCTTTCCTCAGATTAGGCTTGTGAGTTTGCACTCTGGCTTTTAACTTTTATCTTCATTTCTGACACCTGAGTATTACCTCTCTTGCCTTTGAGCTCAGCCATGAATGAAAAAAAAAATTTTTTTATCATTTGTTGGTTAAACTATATGAAGTTGTTGTTAACCATTTTGACCTAGAAAACTCAAGCGTTTCATAGGACTCAAACTTGATATTTTATTGGGTTTGCAATATTAGAAGATTATATCTTAGTCCTTATTGTTGTTTTCACCATTTTATATCATTAGATGTTAGGAGCACAGAATCATTTCCTTCTTTTTTCTGGGATTTTCTGGGACTGGATGATTTCTCTTTCTAGCCTCGCATGATAGTACTGGTAGAGGGCCCGAGACTTAGACTTATTTTATTTATGAATATTTATGCAAACTTAGAAATAAAATACCCAATCAAACCTAGCAATATATTTGATAATAGAGTAATAATAGTCTCTAATCTCTTAATAATGTTTCTCCTTTACTCCTCTTCAGTGTACAATTCATTACTTAAATTGGGTCAGTTTGAAAAAAACAGTGGTATATATTTTGACAAAAACTTTCTCCTAACCGAACTCCTCTGAGCCCTCTTGAACAGGCCTAGACTTTAGGCTCTGTCCTAAAGTGTACATTGTCCAGTTTTATCATGAGTCACATCTACCTAGTTTAGAACACATATGCTGTCCTTGATATCTGATCTCGCCTGCCTTCAGCAAGAATTATTTCAGGTCAGTTTAGCAAGAATCACTGACCCTTAATGTCTCTTCTTAGTAATTTTCCATCCATTGACCTCCTCATTCTGTTCTATGGGTATAAATCCTCACTTGTCCTTACTGTATTTGGAGGTGAGCCCATTCTCTCTCCCCTATTGTGATAGTCTTGCCACCTATCACAATAGTCCTGAATAATATCCTCCTTACTGTGTTAACAAATGTCATGAATAATTTTTTCTTTAACAGTTATGATGCTGCTGTGATTTGGATAGGATCAAATTCATCATTGGACCCCTGGGCCTCTCACCCAGAATCCCAAGTGCGCACCTTTGCAGCCTTTATCTTCACACCTGACTGATTGATCGGGGATCCATTGGTGAGTCTGATTCCTGAGCCAGTGCTCCAGATGTCTGTCCATTGAAGTACTGTGAGGACAGATTTTGACCCTTACTCTCTAAAACTGGATTAAAGTTCCAAGCTTCTTTGTCTGAAAGGTACCTTCCAGGCTGGAAATATTTTCCTGGTTCTTTCTTTCAAGTAGGAATTCACTCCTGAATCTTAGACCACATGTCTTTCTTCCTGGCTTTTTGTTTTGAGAGGAGATTCACTCCCTGAGTCGTAGGCTGGAAAAACTTCCTGGCTGCTTATGGCATTTCTTTGTTGTCTGTATTTGATCCCATAAGAACTCTCCAGTTTACTAACCCCACCCCACGCCCCCACTTTTTTTTTCTTTAGTTGGAGTCTCACTCTGTCTCCAGACTGGAGGGCAGTGGCCGCTCCCGGCCACCACAGCCTCAACCTGCTGGGCTCTGGCGATCCTTCCGCCTCAGCCGTCCAAGTAGCGGGAACTACAGGCGCGCACTACCACGCCCGGCTCATTTTGATTTATTGTAGAGATGAAGTCTCGCCAAGTTGTCCAGGCGGATCTCGAACCCGCGTTTGAACCCTGATGAGACTATGCTCCACCAACTCTCTCTGCCTCCTCTTTAGTTGGCATGATTTTTGCTAAGGATGATTTGGAACTTCAGTGGCCTCTTTGGGAAGCTTCAGGTCTCTCCAAACTGGCTCCTCTAAGACTTCTTCCCTCCCATCACCTCTGCTCTTCCTTCCAGCTTTTAATACCTTTTATCTTCCTTCTGTTCCCTTGATATGTCCTCCTTCATATCCTTACCTCCTCCATCTCTCTACTCATACCAGTCCCTCAGCTCCTTTCAGTCACTTGAACTCTAGGCTCTCTTCCTACATCAGAGTCTCTCAAGCATCTCAGGGCCCCCCAAAAGCAACTACCTGAGACTGAAAAGGAAAAGTAGTACATTGGAAACATACTAGATGTTTTTATCCACTTAAGTAGGCTTTGGAAACATCTAGACAACTTTTTTTTTGTCACCACTCTCCTAGAATGTAGTGTACAGCCTCCATAAGATTACATATCAAAGCTAGGCTGGGTGGCTCAGCCTGTAATCCCGTGCTTTGGAGGGCTGAGGTGAGTGGATTGCCTGAGCCGGCGGGTTCGAGACCCGCCTGGGCAAATTGGCGAGACCTCATCTCTACAGTAAATCAAAAAATTAGCCAGGTGTGGTAGCGCGCACCTGTAGTTCCGGCTCCTTGGTAGGCTGAGGTGGAAGGATCGCTGGAGCCCAGCAGGTCGAGGCTGCAGTGGTCGGTAGCATGCCACTGCACACCAGTCTAGACGATAGAGTGAGACTCTAATTAAAAAAAAAAAAAAAAGATTACTTATCAAGACAAAAGAAAATCTTAAAGGCTTCCTCACAAGTATTAGCAAAAAGCATTAGCCCTCATATTAATCACATAACCTTGACTTGTCCCATTTGTCAAAAACATAATTGCAAGTATTTTATATAAACCAATGGGTTTTGTGTTACTATATTTCACCTGACTCATGGCCAAAGTTTTATAATAAATCTATAAGAAATCTATTTATGTCTTTCTCTATGTATGTATATGTATGTATGTTATATATATGTGATATTTTCTTACCTTGGGATGGTATTAACAACTTACTTTTTAAAACCTCTTAAAGGAGTCCTATTAAAATTGGCTTAGAGCTAAACAAGCACTTATGTAAATTAAATATTCCTAAAACTCTCAGAAATACAGAAACCCAAATTATTTTCAAATTAACCTGACTTGGATAAATTTTTGTCAAATAAAACTAGTTGGGTATTGCTGGTTTAATAAAAACAGCTCTGTCCTCTGAGTTATCAACATTAAATATCATATCAGCATTCGTTTTTATTTTACTTGGGATTACTAGTCAAATAAGCTTGTTATATCTACTAGCTACTTAAGTTATATCTTAAATAGTTATATCTACTAGATATGTAAACAATTATAAATTTAACCTAAAAATCATTGTACAAGTGAAGATGCAATATAAATCAATTTTTGATATCTACTATTTCATGTTTATCAAATGAAGCAATAAAGCAACAATAATAAAAACATATTTAACATACATTTAACATATTTAACTTGATTTAGTTTATGTGCTTTTGTGATTTTTTTAATGCTTATCTAACATGCATGTTGTGTACGAATGGTTAACAAGAAAACTTGAGATGATAGCTAGCTTTGTCTAATGTTATATCTTTCTAAAAATAGTTACAGAAACTTTTTAGTAACTTTTTAATTTTATTTTAAAGATATGGGGTACAATTCAGGATTAGGTATACAAGTGGTCATCATACAGGTAAAGTTTGGGCTACCTTAGTAACTTCTTATTTTAGAGTTATGTTGTATTAAATTAAGTAATAGGTATTCATTGATAATTTCTAAGTAAGATAAAATGCTAAAACATTAAAATGTAAGATAAAATGCTAAAACTTTAAAATGTAAATTTAGGCCAGGCATGGAGGCTCAACCTGTAGTCCCAGCACTTTGGGAGGCCGAGGCAAGAGGATTGCCTGAGCCCCAATGTTTGAGACCAGCCTGGGCAACTTGGTGAGACCTCCTCTCTACAATAAATCACAAAAATTAGTCAGACGTGATGGCTTATGCCTATTGTTCCATCTACTTGGAAGACTGAGACAGAAGGATTACCTGAACCCAGCAGATTGAGGCTGTGGTGACCATGAGCCTGCTACTGTACTCCAGCCAGAGTGACAGAGTAAGACTCCAACTCAAAAAAAAAAAAATGTAGACTTACATTTATATTCTTTTGGTTTTTTATTTTAATGTGATACAGAGAGGCCAAATATATCTGGGTCTGATTATAAATGTGTCCTTTTTGCCACATTGAAAATTTTTGCTATGAAACAAAATATACCTATAAAAATTGTGAGATAGTATGTTCATAAAATATGCTAGTCTGCTCTAAAATGCTGTATTTGACAGGCAATTCACAATTGTTTACTTTGTAGTTTTCCCTGTGCAACAAAGAGTACTGGTGTATACGAACACTTTGAATGGAAAGTGTGCAAGGAATGTAGAATGTGTTTTTGTCTAGAGAAAGAGAGAGTAATTTTGTCTTGAACTTAAATGACTGATCTAAGATGAGAAAGGAAAGTTTAGGACAACAGAGAAATCTGAATATAGAAAGTTAGAAGGCTTGTGTAAAAAGGATTTTATGTTGCATGGTCAAAGCTGGCTAAGGTTGGATGGTTTTATTAATAAGGCTTTTTAAAAAACACATTAAATGGTATTAAAATCAAAAGTGCACTAATGCAAAGCTAAAATTTGATTATTTCTCTGTTAAAATAACAAAGTTTTCTTGGGTATTGGTTTGCTCTCAATAAAAAAATTGTCAGTTATTTTTTAATTTTAAAATAATTTGTCTAGAAAACAAAGATTCTTTATCTTAAAATAATTTCCCCTATGATTATTTCAAAAAAGTTTTTACCCATAGAAATTTCAAAAACAAGACACACAACTACAAAGTGAGGATTATTTTGCTTAAATCTAACTATGAGAACTCAAGGAAAATATTTTAGAGCACAGAAAACTTTATTATTATTATTTTGTTTTCTTTATTTTTTACATATTTTTCAGACTTGGGATGTAGCTTTATCACGGACTGCTAGAGCGTGGGGGAAAAAATGTGTGTTTGAGCGTAATCCTTATTTAGAAGACTTAGAAATGGTCCATCCTAAATTTCATGGTATTGGTGAAAATATGTGGGTCGGCCCTGAAAATGAATTTACTGCAAGTATTGCTATCAGAAGTTGGTATGCAGAGAAGGAAAAGTATAATTTTGAAAATGACAGTTGCTCTGAAGACTGTTCTCATTATGTTCAGGTATCTAATTTTTATATTTTAATTCAATAGATTTGCTTTACTGCCTAGTTTTATTATGTTTCAAATTTCTAAATAAACTCAAATTGTAAAATTATTACGTCTAATAAAATCACAATTTTAATCAGTTTTAGAGTTTCAAAATTCCATCTATTATATGAACCATACAACTAAAACATTCTTTTAAATGTAGTAAACTTAATTTCTATACCCAATGATGAAAGGCACTTTCTAAAAGTAGTGCACACTGGAAAATGAAGTAGGAAACCAGTAATAAAAAATGTTTTTAAATTATTGACCATAAACATAAGTAAAAGACTTGATATTTTTGCCACTGACCAGTGTAAAAATTCTACTATGTAGCTGATTAATTAAAACACTTAAAATGCAAGTTAGTGGTATTATTTTCTAACATCATGTGCAACAATCCTCTTGTGCAGACTCACACTTTATGCTCCAGGAATACTGAACCACTTTTCATTTTCTGTACATAACTTTGTTATTTTACATGACACATTGTTTAATAATCATCTATTTATATGTCTGATACTACACTGAGCACAGGGACCTTGTCTTTTCTTTCATATATTCTCAACACAACAACATAACATTATTTAGGCCTTCAATAAATATTTGTTTCAGGAATCACGAAATTATTTAATGAACTCCCAAATTTATGTAAAAGATGTTTTCAATCAATAGAGCTTGATGTCATGTTTTATGTAGAACTTAACACTTCAGAATTTGTTCATGTTGAATTCGTGTTTTTCTGTTCCATCCAATGAATTACACTTCAAAATTTTGTATCAGATTTTTTCTTTTTTTTTGGTCTTCTAGACAGACCTAGTAATTCTCCTTTTTTAAATTCATATCAAAGCTAGCCTCTTTAGTATGACTTCAGTGCTCTCAGTAAACTAACCAAATCTACCCCCTAACATACTGTTCTTTACTTTTTACTTCTTAATTTCAGTCTCTTAGACATTTTTGTTTCCTGCATTTGACCTGCTTAACTTCACTTTAACTCTTGCAGGCGTTCTATTCTCTATTTTAATGTATCACTTTATTTCTTTAAGAATCACATGTTTAAAACCGCTAAGGCTTGAGAAAAATAATAAAAGGAAACAGGAATGATTTCTCTTCCTTGCACACAGGTTAACACAGCAAGTGCTTCTTTATTCACCTGGAATTATTAGAAATATTAAAGTCACACAGAATTTCTGGAATCTTTTTCTGTATTCCCATTTTTTCACGCCGATTCAAGACCTATTTTTCTTTTATAGAAGCCAGCTAATTTCTTATTTCTCTTTTTTTTAATGAAAACTCAGATTTTGCTTTATCGTGTAATGCGATTTTTTTCAGCAAAAGAAAAAATGCTGATAGCATTCAATTCCTCTCTAGTATCTCCTTCCTTCCCTTCTATAATCTTACTGTTCCTTTTTTTCATTCACAACTTCTATTTTCTTCAAAATTTTTTATCCTCTCTTTTCCATCATCCTCTCTACGAATGACCTAGAACTTTCATATTCAACTAGAAGTTAAAAATTTATTTATCAGGTGTGACTCCTTTGGCTCTGGGGCATTATTCTGGATAAGTGTTCTCAATCTGTTTTTTCTAAAAATATGGTATTGATAGAATCTATTAGAGTGTTTCTCTAAATCCGGTGTTGGAAGTGCTGCCCTAAGTCTATCATAACTCTCTATATGTCCCTAAATGAAAAACATTTCTATTTCTTGAATTGCTTGGTGATGCTTCTGTGTGAATGTAATATATTATTGTTTATAATATGAGAGAGTAAATGTTTAAAGCTGAATTTTGTGTTTTCTTGGAAAATTTTATTTTAGCTTGTTTGGGACAACTCCTACAAAGTTGGGTGTGCTGTTACTCCATGTTCAAGAGTTGGACGTATTAGACATGCAGCAATTTTCATTTGCAACTATGCACCAGGGTAAGTTACTTTAAATTAATAAAAGACTATAAAAATAAATTGATGATATTTTAAGGGTAAGTTTCTCTAACTTTTAATATGTTATTATAAGTTTTTATGAATTACAAAATAATTGAATATGAAGTATTAATAAAGACTTTACATTGAAATATTTTTTACTTTATAATGAGATAAGTTATAACTTGGGTATATTGATTTTACTTATATAATAGCCAAGTGTTACCTTTAATAGTAAGCTTAACTCTGGTATTATTTTACAATATCTAGTCTAATTAGCATAGGGTTTAAATTATTCTCCAAAATAGTTCATTTATAATAGAAGTAAAAAGAAAATGAAATTAGGTGTGTTTAAATTTATATAGTAAGGATCGTTTCAGAAATATGTCAGTTTTGTAATATAAAGGACACTTTTAATTGATCACCCCTTGGAGGTTGTATTACTAGTTGAGGCTGGTCTCATATCTATATAAGAAATGTCTCAGAGATGGGGAGCACTTCAGAAATCTTTTATTCAAGCTATTCATATGCAGCTTGATTTTTTCCCATCTATTCATCATGTAAACACCTTCCAGTGGTAGAAAATAACTTTGTCTCAACATAGCTTCCATTTTCAGAGAGGTCTGTTGGAAAGTCCCAAGCTTTCTTACAGGTCAGTATAATACTACAAATAATATCATTATAATTCCAAATAAGTGAGAAAATATTCCTGTCAACATCCTAAATTTAAGAATTGACTACTTACTAAGATTGAGAAGGAATTTCTGCCAAAAAAAATGCTTTGGGACTAAACTAAAAAGAAAAAAAAAAGCGTTGATTGCTGATTGTATTTCCCTAGATAGGATAAACAGTGGAACTAGGATATACTACAAAATAATTCAAAATGATGTAAGTCAAATTAAACTCAGAAACCCTTAACATAGGCCATATGATAAAGATTTTGGAATTTACTCTAAGTAATGACAAAGCCATTGGAAGGTCTTAAGCATGTGAGTGACTTGATCTCATCTATATTTTGAAAAGAACTCTTTCACAAGATTACTCAGGCTGTTAATAAAGAATGGAATATAAGAAAATTAGGATATTAAAGATGGAGTAAAATTATGAGGCTCTTTCTGTATTCCAGGCTACAGATTATGGTATTTTGGATTAAAGTTTTAGCATGTAGATCAGTTTTTCTACTGTTGAAATAATGAATTGCCACGGACCTTCATATGGCTATCTCTGTCTCATGATATGTTTACATTTTCTACATTTATTTTTCTACCTAATATTTCCAAGCATGAAATATATCTCTCAATCTTTATTTGAGTTAATGACATCACTATTCATCCAGTTTTCCAGACTAAAGACAGTTACAGTGTGACTTGATAATTCAGTACCATTTATCCCTAAAGTCAAATCAATTAGCTGGTATTATTAGCTCCACCTTTATAATATATCCAGAAACTGGCCTTTCCTCACAAGTTCCATTTCCATACTATGGCAGGCAGAATTCTAAGGTGGACTACAAGATCACCCACCCTCATATATATGTCATGTATAATTCCCACAGCACAATTGACCTTAAAATATTGAGATTATCCAGACTGACTGTGACTCAATCAGTTGAAAGCAGAGAGTACTTTTTAGTTGATCACAGAAGAGATAGAGCTATCAGAGATTTGAAGCATGAGATTCAAACATGAGATTCTGACATTCCTTTACTGACTCGGAAATTGTGGGAGTCATGTATCTTTAAAAAATATGGGCAACCTCTAGGTGAGTCAACACATGGTTGAGAACCAGCATGAAAACAGAGACAAGAGTCATATAACCTCATGAAACTAAATTCTGCTATCAGCCTGAAAGAGCTTGGAAGCAGATACTGCTCTAGAACTGACAGATAAATGCTTAGTCAACAACTTGATTTTGGCCTCAAAGGCCCTGGGTAGAGAATGCAGCCTAATTGTGCCTGGACTTATGACCTATAGAACTGTGTGATAATAAATGAGTGCTGTTTTAAATCATTAGCAAGAGAGACTGAGATTATGAAGAGAGGCTAGTGAGGTAAGAACTGTGAAACCAGAACTGTGCTGTCAGAGTTTTAAAATACATTTAGGCTTATTTTCTTGTCTGTCCCTTTTTGTTATATATAAAGTTGTTCTCTTTTTATATTCAGTGGTATATCATATTGTAACCATTTTAGACATTAAAATCAGCAGTTTAAATACATAAAATACAAACAAGCATAGAGTGCATTTAAAATAATGACAATGTAAAGAACTATGATAAAGTCAACAATGTGTTGTGATAATATCACATTCATTGCCTGGCCAACTATGATTTTAAGACACCCTAAATGTTAAAATATATTCTGATTTCAGAGATGATAAAAAAATAAAAAGATGTGCATCTTAGAATTTTTAAACATAGTATAAAACTGGAAGAAACAATTCACAAAGCAATATGTGCCCTTAATATGCATAATAAAATAAAAACAAATTATATGGAATATTTTATTCATATAGTTAAATACATTTATTTATATTTTAAAATATTGGTTGTAGAGCGCCGCATTTGACTCATGACCTATTAGTGACTCATTTCTTACAGTTTGGAAAAAAAATGGCAGTTTAGAATACTGTAGATACTTGACAGTGAAGAAAAGTAAATGAGGTATATAAAGTTGAGTGAAAGCTGTTTTTTTACAGCTTTGGTTAATAATACTACAGTCATCCATAAATCAAGAGTAATCAGATGTATTAGAATATTGAGGACTGGGGAGAGAATTGAAAAAGCAAGCTCTGTCTGGAAAGAGGAGAGAATTATATGAAGAGAAAATGTAGAGAAATTACTGAAGTTCTTCCCTTCTTGCTTAAGGGTTCATGAGGATTTAAACTACTTGATTGATCTTTCAAAATAAAAGATTAGGGGATTTATTTATCTTCTATCATTCCCTTATTTGTTTTCAGTTTTATTTTGAGCTATTCGATCTTCCAAGTATTTGAGGGTGAGGGATTGTTATATGTTGCTGTTTTTGTTATTAAGACATACAGCAGCCCGGGCTCAGTGACTCAGCCTGTAATCCCGGCGCTTCGGGAGGCCAAGGCAAGTGGATTGCCTGAGCCTGTGGGTTCGAGACCCGCCTGGGCAATTTGGTGAGCCCTCATCTCTACAATAAATCAAAAATTAGCTACTTGGAAGCCTGAGGCAGAAGGATCACCAGAGCCCAGCAAGGCGAGGCTGCGGTGGCCAGGAGCATGCCACTGCACTCCAGTCTGGGCAACAGAGTGAGACTTCAACTAAAAAAAAAAATAAAATAAAATAAACATACAGTATCCCTATATCTGTAATTCTCCTTAATATTGAATATATTTACAGTTGTATATTTTTCTTCAATTATAATTTTTTCTGGATCTTAGGATCTCATGTGATATGGCCTCTTATTGCACTCCATGGATTGAAAATTTTAGGTCATTTGATAAAATATATTTAATACTTGATGTATATTTATGAGGGAAATTTCAAGGAGGAATGAACCTTTTCATCCTTTTCTTCAGTTACCCTCCCAATATTTTATCCTAAAAGATATATTCTGTGCATATGCAAAAGTACGTCATATCTTTGTGTGTGTATTTCCGTACTTCCAATGAGAGTGCACTAAGCTTTCTGTGATGTTCCTCAATTTTTTTTTTTTTTACTTTAGGATATACTCTGGAAGCCTTTCTATTTGAGTGCTCAGGTTCCTGATGCTTTTTAATGTATTAATAGTGTTTTTTAAATAGGTATGCAAAAGTTTATTTAAACAATGCTCTCCTTTTGACAAACATTTAGGCTGTTGTTATTTTTATTACAAACAATGTTTCTGCAGTTATCTAAATAAACATATAATTCTCACACAAATAAATATCTGTAATATAAATTAACAGTCATGAAATTACTAGGTCAAAAAACATATGTACTTTCAATTTTGATAAATATTACTAAGTATCTATTCGCTGTTGTTGCACTATTTTCTTATTACAAAATTTCTTTTTGCATCATTATAGGAGAGGGCCTGTTTTCAAACTCCCTTGATAACACAATGTATTTTCAAAGATTTTGCTCTTTACTAGTATGAGCTCATTATATTTTTAATTTTCATCTCTGCAAAGGTTCTCTGCCACTTGGATGAGTCCAGTGAGACAGAACACTCGCACAAAAAGTCAGACAAGGCAAACATTATATTCAAATAGGTGGCAAAAACAAACAGAAGCCTAGGATTCATGGTGAGAACCAGTCTACCATGCCTCTGAAAAGCTGCTTAGGGAGGATGAAGTCTCATCTATGAGTATTTGTGCTCCATGTCACATTGCAATTTGAGGGACCCCTAAAGTACTCTGCCCTGCGTTTTATACACTGAGCACAACTTGGATCACTTAGTTCAAGTGCTGCAGAATATTCTGTTCTAGGTGGGATGAGGACATAGCCTGGGTGGTTCTGGATAGTTCCTCCTTATCTCAGGACACTGCATTCTTGGCACACTTCAAAGTTATTCTGAGAAATACAAGTGGGAAGGGGGAGAACTCGGTTGTCCAAGGCCATCTGGGGACCTGTCCTCCTACAGTCTCCTATTTCAGGTGAGTTTATGTATCTTTTTGTATGTTGCAGAAAATTTGGTTTTAATTTTCTGGTACCTGATTGTTCCTATAAATTTCCTATTTTTCTCTTAAGTTGTTAGACCTTTTATTTTTTTTTCAGTTGTAAGAGTTCTTTGTATATCAAAAAAATTAGCTCTTTCAGGTATTATAATTTACAAATATTTTCCCAGTTTGATCTTTAATGTTTGACTTTACTTGTGATACAATCTATTTTTGTCAAATTGAATTATTTTTATTATAGAAAAATATATCAATAATTTTTCATGGGTTTTGAGGTTTGTGTCATAATTAGATAAACCTTCTCAGAATATTATTGCTATTTTTAATGCTCTCACATTTTCTTCTAGCAGTTTTTCATTCTTCTAAATATTTTATCCATTTTTCTTCTGCACATTATGTAAACTGGCATAAGAATTGGTTTCCTGCTTAAAATAACCATGAGGACTGAACAAAATATATACAACAATTGTTTTCAGGCATTAGAAAACAACCAATACAAGGCTATGATCTCTGCAAATAAAAAAGAATTCAGTGGGAGCCACATATTTCCTCTGATTTTTCTCCCTGAAAGTGTTCCCAAACTGTGGTCAGAGAAACAGAATCCAAGAAAGAATGTATATTTTGCTGGACAAAGGAAATATCAGTGTCTGATGATACTAAGATATTGGTGTCTGTTATTTGGGGCCAGGATCCCAAAAAGGAGGATGCTGCAAAGAAGAAGCCCCAAAAGTCTGTAGAAAAACTCTGAAGATCCTTGACCAACTTTTACACTGCATATTGCAAGGGAAGATGCTGGGAGGATTAGCAGAGAGAACAGATATTTGGAGGCTGAAGATTTGCACAGAGATTTCAGAAGCAGCACAGTGCTGACAAGACAGAGTTGCAGTTTGTGCCCAGTCAAAATGGAGAGATGTTGATCAACACCCTGGGCATTCAACTGAGAAAGCAGAAAGTTCATCTTCAGGAATAAGAGCCATGCCCTAAGAGTAAGGCCACCATAGGAATAAGGGAAACACTGATGTAGACCTGTCTAATCCTAAAACCAGGCCTTAAAAGGATTAAGGTTAACTGCCAAACAAAACAAAACACCATTTTTTTTAAGGAAGCTGATGTGGTAGTTAATTTTATATATCAACTTGGCTAGGCTGTGGTACCCAGTTGTTTGGTCAAACCAGCCTAGATGTTGCTGTGAAGGTATATTTCAGATGTGATTGGCATTTAAATGAGTAGACTTTGAATAAAGCAGATTATTGAGTAAAGCAGTCTCTCTCTCTCTCTCTCTCTCTCTCTCTCTCTCTCTCTCTCTCTCTCTGTGTGTGTGTGTGTGTGTGTGTGTGTGTGTGTGTGTGTGTGTGTAATATACACATTGTATTAGTTATATTTCTCTGGAGAACTTTTACTAATACATATTTGGGTACCAGCAATGAGGTTTGAGGCCACAAAGGACATATACCAGTTAGATCTGCTGGAACTTATAGCCCAAGTGGCAGAGCAGCTTGCATGATAGCCTGAACCTGTTACAGAGCCTTCTCTTGATCTGTGCCCCACTCACAACTAGAAGCATTTCAGGCCACCCAGTAAACAAGCTGCAACAGCACACCCAAGTGAGGAATTTATTACTCCCCAAATTCAAAAAGGCCCACCAAGTGTTTTGCCTCTATTTGGGTTGCAGAAGGGGCCAGATGCAACAGCATACCTTCACCTTAAAAGGGATATCTCAACATGCTACATACCACTGTGCTCCTAGAAATTTCACTGGGGTAGAAAGCCCCTGGATTTATGACAGTTTATAGAATACCAACAGATAGTTGAGCCTGAATTTGATCAAGCCTCAAGAGCTGTTTCCAAAACTGCAGAGAATAGAGTAATAAGGTAAACAGTATCACAGTAATACAGTCAACCCAACCCTAACCCCCAGGATCTCAAAATATGACCTTATGTGGAAATAGGGTCATTTTGGATTTAATTATGATGAGGTCGTACCAGAATAGGTTGAGTTCCTAATCCACCATGATTTGTGACTTTATAAAAAGATGAATGACAGTGTGAGGACACAGAGACACAGAATGTCTTGTGAAGATGGGGCCAGAGGTTGGAGTGATGCATCTGCAGGCCAAGGGATGCCAAAGATTGCTGGTCATCACCCAATGCTAAGAGAGAGGCACTGGAGCCCTCAGAAGGATCCAACCCTGCTGACACCATCATTTGGACTTCTAGCTTCCAGAACTGTAAAATAGTACATTTATATTGTTTTTAAGCCACCCAGTTTGTGGCACTTTGTTACAGCAGCCCTAGGAAACTAATCAAGAAGATTAAGAACCAACAAATAGCTCCCACAAAATTCAACCAACCATTTCCTTCCTGAAAAGAAGCAAATAAATTAGTATAATTGGGGAAAAATTGTTCTCATCATTAAAATGATATTCTTAAAGAACAAACAACCCTCAAACTAAAAGGTATCATAATATTTGGTGGAGAGATCTAGAAGCATTACCATTAAAGTTAAAAAAGATAAGATTATTATATCAGAGTTAATTAAGATACAAGTGATAGTGAAGAAAAGCAAATCAATGCAATCAGACACAGAAAATAAACAAGGGGCATAAATGAAAGATGAAGGCAGATACATTAGCCAACACTTGAGGAAACCAAAGGTAATTCATTTATAAAACTCTTAGAAACAATATAATTCAGCAGATCAGCAGGTTACAATATTAATATTCAAAGCTTGACAGCTTTTCTATATTATGCAATTGTGACTTAGAAAATACTACAAAATAGCAAATATATTTTAAAAGACAAAATACCTAAATGTATACTTTAAAAAATTATAGACTCAGCCGGGCTCGGTGGCTCAGCCTGTAATCCCGCGCCTTTGGGAGGCTGAGGTGAGGGGATTGCCTGAGCCCACGGGTTCGAGACCCGCCTGGGCAGTGAGACCTCATCTCTACAATAAATCCAAAAATCAACCAGGCGTGGTAGCGCATGCCTGTAATTCCAGCTACTTGGAAGGCTGAGGCTCGCCGGAGCCCAGCAGGTCGAGGCTGCGTTGGCTGGGAGCAGCCACTGCACTCCAGTCTGGGTGACAGAGTGAGACTCCAACTCAAAAAAAAAAAAAACAACAACAACAAAAAAATTATAGACTCAATATAAAGAAAATGTTTAAACTTTAAAATTTAACAGAAGAAATTAGAAAACAGAAAGATATCATGTTTGTGGATGGAATACTCAGTATTTTAAAGTCACTTACGTTTAATGAAATTCAAGCTAAAGTTTAATTACAGTATTTGTATAAACTTGTATAACTGAATGACATTAAAATTAATGTAAAAAATAAACATTGGTATTTAATTAGATAAATAACAAGGAAAGTTATAGCTATAAGATTGTAAAATACATCATAAAGTTGCAGTAGCTAAAAGACTAAAATATGGGCATATGACTAGATAGAGATATAGTATATAAGTGAGAGTCAATAAATAAATCCATATTCATATGTAATGATGTAATAAAGGTGACATTTAAAATCACTAGGTAAGTATCATTATTAATAGAATCAGGAGAGCACATTAGTGGGCTAAAAATAAAACTGGGTTCCTCCCTCATCTTAGAAAAATAAATTTCTAATGGATAAAAGACTTAAACATTAAAACGTGAAGCCATAAAGGCTAATGAATTTACAATTTGGAAGATGTTAATAAGTTCTTGCCAAGCAGAACATAAAAGTCCATAAACTAGGAAAATATACATAAATCTAAGTATAGAAAAATTTAAGACTAATTTATGGCTTAAAAAGTACCATAGGCGGATCTCGGTAGCTCAGCCTGTAATCCCAGCACTTTGGGAGGCCTGGTTGAGCGAATTGCCTGAGCCCGAGGGGTTCGAGACCCACCCAGGCAATTTGGCAAGACCTCGTCTCTACAATAAATCAAAAATTAGCTGGGCATGATAGCGCGCGCCTGTAGTTCCGGCTACTTGGAAGACTGTGGCAGAAGGATAGCCGGAGCCCAGCAGGTCAAGGCTGCGGTGGCCGGGAGCGTGCCACTGCACACCAATCTGGGCGACAGAGTGAGACTCCAACTCAAAAAAAAAAAAAAGTACCATAGAAATCACAAAAACAAAGGAAATAAAATGCAGGGAAAATATATTTGCAGAATACGTGGCAGAGTTTTTTCCCTTAATTTACAAAAATTCATACCAATCAAAAAGAAAAATAGAAACAACCCAAGAGAAAAATGCGCAATGTTTTATTTTACTGAAAATAAAACAAAATGCTTATTAATTATATGAAAAGATATCCACCTTCACTCATAATTTAAGGAATCACGTAAAAAAAAATCGTCACTTTTCACTTATCCATTTGAGAATATAGAAAAAGCTTGATTAGTACTCTGCACATTCAATGGGAGAATAAATTGGTACAATTTTTCTGGACTTAGTATTATCTAGCAAAATTTAAAATATATGCCTGTTTAATATTACAACCACCTTAGGATTTTATCTTATTAATAGTCTCATGATAATTGTCCATGATATGCATTCTAGAATACACATTGTAGCATGTATTAATAGCATGAAACTAAAAATTTTAAAAAGCAAAAACAAAGGCTCCAGTAATAAGAGCTGAACAATTAATTTACTGTGCATTATTATGTAGCCATTGAAAAGGTTGGTATCTTTCTTTATGTACCAATGTGAAAAGGCCTCACTTGTTAAGTAAAGACGTAAGATGTACAACAATAATAGATATGATTGGATCTTTCTATTATAGCACCTAGCATTACCAGTAAATGCAATGGTTCCGTAAAGTAGAAGTAGGAAATTTCAGTTTGGTATGCTGCTTTGCTTTACTCGTCATTCAGAGACCCAGTTTGCTCCCATCTTGTTTTTCACCATTCTCTGTGGCCAGTGTATTTTTCTGCATGATCAAGTCCAAGTCATAGAAATGAGCTAGCTCTAGCTCATAGTAAGAGAAAAGAAATACATTGGAATTATGAACATCTCTTAAAGCACCAAGTAAGAAGTGGTCACATCACTGCTTTTTCTATTTCATTGGAGAAAATATTGATCATAGGGCCACATCTAAGTTGCAAGAAAAGTTGGGAAATGTCATGAGGCTAGCTATTAATGGACCAAGCTGAAATATTATTTCAGTATTTCAAGAGAAAGACTAAAAAACAGTAGTCTGCACATATGTTTTGAGAACCTTTGTGTAAATATTTTTTTCTGAAAAGAATCATAAGGAGCTGTTAGCAGGCCAGGTGCAGTAAAGGCAGGAATTCTGGAGTTCAGGACCAACCTGGGCAGCATAACAAGATCCCATCTCCACAAAAAACAAAAATAATGAGCTGGTGTGGTGGCTCATGCCTGTAGTCCCAGCTACTCGGGAGGATGAGGTAGAAGGGTCGCTGGAGCCCAGGGATAAGAGGCTGTAAATAGCCTAGATTGTGCCACTGTACTCCAGCCTGGGCAACAAGCAAGACCCTGTCTCTAAAACAGAAAGAGAGAGAGAGAGAAAAGAAGGAGGAGGAGGAGGAGGAGAGGGAGAAAGAAGAAGAGGCAGAGGCAGCAGCAGTGGTGGTGGCTGCTTTTAACAGATATCTTTGGGGCGACTGATGGGAAATGGAAGATGGAAACTTTTTTTTTTTTACTTTTTTAGATTGCCTTTTCTGCTTCTTGGCTTTCTATCGTGTACTCACAAATATTATGAAAACATGTATTACTTTTATTTATATATTTACTTTAAAGGGCTATCAGGATTGAGAGAATTATTGTCCTTTCTGTGGAAGATAATTTTTGAGGTAAAAAATGAAATCATTCAGGCAACTATTGATGGTGGATTGGAGAAGTATTAAAGACATTTTACAAAGGCATACATAACAGGATTTGTATGTCATTGAATTAAGTAATAAGAGAGGAAGAGACAAGGGAGATCCTCAGATTTATGACTGAAGCATGAATGGAATCGCCATTAATTGCAATGGGAACACTAAACCTTTGGGGAAAGAAGGTGATGAGGCCCATGTGTTGATGTAAGGAATTTGAATTGTCTGTGAAATATTTGCTTTGAGATGTTTAGTAAGCAAGTGTTTATAAGAGTCAGAAGCTCGTGAATGAGATGTGTCATAGAATAATGTGTCAGAATTTTGGAGTGCCAGATTACGTATGATAATCAACATTATGGGAGTAGATGGGAGTGCCTAGTGAGGGAGAATAGCATGAGAGAAGAACAGGAGCTCCGAAATGTGTTACCAACATTTAAGGACAGTTAGAGAAGGACAAGGTAGGAGGAGGGACCCAAGAAGGAATAGCCAGATAGGAGGAAAAAAACAGAAGAGTGGTATAAAATAGTAGTAAAAAAACAGAAAGAGGAAGCATGAAGGAAAAAGGTCATTAGAAGGATAAAATAATCCAAATTTTCAAATTCTAAGAGGTCAAAGTAAAAACTTAAAAATATCAGATTTGGAGTGAAGTTCATTAATAAACATTGAAAGAGCCATTTCTGTGGAATAGAGGAGCCGAATGCCAGATTGGAATGCATCGGGGACAGAGAGGAAGTTGAGGAATTGGAGACAGTGTAATCAATTTACTCAAGACATTTGGTTGTGAGAGGCAAGAAAAGTGAGAGCAATTAGCTATGGAAATAATAAGATTAAGGTGTTTTGTCGTTTCTATTTAGAGTTATTTTATTTTTATATTATTACTTTATTATTTACATAACAATGGGATTTCTCTATATAGAATGTACAAGTAATGCAGAATATGTGTAATTAAGGATATAAGTCCCTAAGAAAACAGCGGGTATAAGAGGAATTAGCCCTAAAAAGAAGGAGGAGCAATTAATTCTTCAGTAATTTAGAAAGGAGGGAAAGTCAGAGTAGGTATAGCTGCTATATTTAGTAACACAAAATTTTACAAATTCTAAAGGTGATTATTTTCCTTGTGAAGTAGGTCAGATCATGTCCTGAGAATAAAAGAGGGGACAGCTGAGCTGGAATTTTGAGGATTGGGAAGGTTTGAAACAGTTATTGTGGAAAATAAGATAGGAAGTTGGGGAACCATAGAAGGATTCTCTACCTAGTTTAATGATTTTTCTCCAGCAGTATGCAGAATCCCTGTAGTAGATATAGGGCATAAGGGCCGTAAGATTTCCTTGTTTTTTTCCACATTTAGGTTTTGTCAGGTGGAAAATATTGCAAGAGACTTTCAGGTTCTGACTAGAGAATATGTGAAGCAATGAACCTAAGCTGGGTTGAGAAGACACAGCAAAATGAATAAGGAGAAAATAGGAGAGAAAATAGACTTGAAGTAATGAACAAGTGTGGAAGGAGTAGATAAGTGAGCGACCTGGAAAGATAGGATTATAATCAGTGAGTGAAGTGTCTGATTCTGTGAGCAGTTTTAGAAGGTAACAAGAACCAGAGTGTAGCTACAAAAGTGGCAATTATGTAGTATTGAGAAGTGTTTTGATGGTGAAGACATCCAGTAACAGAGATACCAAGTTATTGGATGAATCATCCATATGAATGTTGTAATCAACTAGGTCCCAAATTCTGAGACAGAGGCAAAATTTCAACCGAAAAAGATGGTGTGTCAGGTGCCAAAGTCTTCAGTCAATAAGGGGGCATGATCTAAAGGTAGATTGTTCTCTTGAGGATTAGAGGATAGTACCACTAAATAATATCAGCCTCAAAGGAACTTTATCAGTGTTTAATTGTTATCCACAGTCCTTTAGATGTAAAATGTGTAAGTGAAGGGAGGAGACCTAGCCAACAAAGTTTTACAGAAAGTGAAAGTGATATAAAGTAAGGTCGCTATGTAAATGCAGGGATAATTTGAGACAAAAAGAAGACTTTATAATTTTTTTGACCTTAAGTAGGTCCAGAAAGTAGTCAAGAATTTTCAGCAGAGATAAATATATTAGGACAGAAGGAAAGCAAGATGGTATTTTTAACTAGATATTTTCTTTGCTGATTTATCTCAAACTTATTGGAACAGATTATCTTTGTTTTCCTGGGAAATCTATAAATCTTCCAGACAAACCAAAAGCCAGTGTTGAGACATATAGAAGTAGTGAAAATGAAAGGAGTTGTAGGTGGTCTAATTGTCTTGGCTGTATGAGATGGAAAAATTGACATCTGTTTGATGTGCTTTAGCTATTTTCCCTTGAACAATATGCAGACTATGTGATTCTAGATGGGGAACTTAGACGAATCTACTTACAAATTGTAATTGCTGAATTGTCAACCCATGGGGTTGAATTACCTCCTTGATGAACAAGATGGTGGCAGATATGAGTCTAGTGAAGGCAAAGAAAGTTTATACCACCACCAGAATTGTGCTCTCTTTCTGGAAGACTGTATATCTATTACAAAGTTTGAATAATTGTCTTCTAATGAACTTGGGATCAGAAATAGTTACAGTTGCCTATTAGGTCACCCAGAAAACATGTCCTTACCTAGAGCCTGGACTCATACCCTATAGGTGGTATTGTACTGAAAGTATGGCTGGATAGAAGCAAGGAAACTTCTAGAGGACTATGTTCAGAGTCTTGACTTGGTCTCAGTGGACTACCGGGCTGCTTCTTAGAAAATCAAATGCCTAAAGACAGAATATTTCATCTTTGTCTTCAAGCCTTTCAGGAAAGCTGCAAAATTTCCATTGACTTGCTGCTTATCGATACTTAACAGTTGTTTCCTTCTAATCTGGCCCTGTAATTCCAATTGTAGTTGGGTGTTTTACTGTGGATTCAGACTCGAGGTATTTAGGTTCAACTTCTTAGAAACTCAGAACTAGAGGAAGATTGACATAGGGGAATATTAGCCTAGCATTTCTGGCTATCTAATATAATGATTATGAAATTCAAATCTCTGAAAAAAGGTATATATTCTAGCACAGTGTGGGTTTACTTATTTTTATTTTTGTTTGTATGTATTTATGTATTTCTTTACCTTCCCAGAGTTTATCCAGGATACAGTTATCAGATGTTATGATTACAGGCTGATTGATCTATGTTCCAGGTCTCAAAGTCAGTCTTTATAATGTTTAGCTTTTTGCATAGGTGTAAGCACTGCATTCCCCTATCCCGCATTAGAATATGATAAACTCTGCTTTTGTGTTGGAGGCATTTGTTTCAGTAAATAATTCTTGAGTTTCTGGAAGGTTGCTGCTCTGGCCAGGTTCTAAACAAAATGTATTTCTTCCTTGAGATAGCTTGATAATCAAACAGTGAAATTGGAGATGTGATATATGATCTGCAAATAATCACAAGCCTCTGGATGGACTTGAATGCTTGCATTTCAAAGATATCAGATACCTTATTAGGTACCATCAGAATTGTCTGATTGAATAAAATATGCCTCAAAAATTTGATTATCAGGCGTTTAAATATCTATTTCTTAAGTCTGGCCATTCTTCTAAATGGCCTAATGTAGCCTATCTAAGAACTTGTATGACAAATGTTTATTTTTATCACTTCCAACTGTAAACTAAGTAAGTAGGCAATCCTGTTTAAATTGCCAGGATTAATGACCTTCCCTCTGACCCAAATTATCTTTTCCCTACCTGTATTCTCTTTCTTATCCTAGATCCTTTATATCAATTTCCCAAATTAAATCTACTGTGGGGCCTTTTTTCTTATGTAGCTCTGGGCAGTTGACATAATTATTTCTCACCTCTGTCTTCTGCTCTGTACTATGGATTAAATCAACTTCATATAATCCCATTTATATTTATCCGCTTTTTTATATATTTATGTATTTTTATGTAGATGCCAATAATTAATATACCATTTCTACAAAACTTTGTATATATGTGTGCCAACCAGAAAACAATTAATTATAAAACATTCTATAGCCCCATTTTTAAAAATGAAAGAAACTAAAATGAAAGAGGATTTAAAACTCATTCTTTTATTCAAATTACAATATTTTGTTTCAAGAACATGGGAAATAATTTCAGAAGAGACTGTTTTCAGGGGAGGAACAAAGGGGAAAGATTGCATCTCTAATTAAAGTATTTCCTTAAGAATATTTTCTTAATTAACTCACCTTCATAAACTAAATACAAATTAGTAACCATGTTATTATAACAACATGTAAAAATTGAAACCTCTTCTAACAATGTTTTCTGCATTTTTGTTTGTAGAGGAACTCTGACAAGAAGACCTTATCAACAAGGAATATTTTGTACTCGATGTGGCAGACGTGACAAATGTACAGATTTTCTATGCAGTAAGATTTTTTTTTAAAACCTTAAACATGAAAAAATGGATAATACATTGGGATATAATGAATGTCCCAAGAATGAGTTGATTGAACACTAGTTTGTTATTGCCTTGTTCCTTTGATCAGAATGTTATATTATCAAAAGAGCAGTGATACAGTATCATCTTTAGATTTTTCTTAACTGCAGAGCCTTTTCTGTTCTCCCTTACTCCATTCCTTCCCCTGAGGACATACCAGAGTGTCAGAAAGAAGGAAGTAGAAATAAGTTTTACCCTGAAAAAGTTTCACAGTTAATTCCTGAATAGCAGCCTGTTTGACAACTACTTAAAGGACAAGATATTCTGAAATACTTATAAAGAAAAAAAGTAGCAGTTTTTCCCTTTTCTGTTGTTTTTCCCAAAAAAAAAACTAACATCTCCAAATATTTAGGAAAAAAGTAGAAAATATGTTTGATTAAATTTTTGTTTTAGTTTTTCCAAATATGAGACTATACTCCAAAAGTATGACTATGCCTGAAATATACAGTGCTTAGAGGAATGTGGTAGGGGACACATTTAGTCAGTAAGTAAACAGTATGCTTTTGTGCTTAAAAATTTTTTTAAAAGCCAATTGACAGTTCCACTGTAACACTTGTAACACCACTGCTGGGGTTATCCATTCTAACGTTTCTGCTCTTGCTTCACTTGAGTCAAGATGCACAGTTTTGCTCTTCCTCTTCTACTTCTTTCTCTCTTCTTTAAAAGTTCAATCCTCAAGTCATTGGGTAGGTCAGTGGGAGCTAGGCATCTACACAGAAGAGCAGCCAAATGAGACACATGTGATATGTTAGAGCTTAAACAAGATGACAAAGGATCAACACCAGGTACAGTGGGCATAGAGAGACAACCTAAGCACGGTGAGGATGCTGTCCATGTAGAGGAATGGCCTAGTATGGGAAGTCAGAGCCCACACAGAATGAAGTATCATTGTATGAGGTCTGGCTTGGGATATCAGAGCCAGGGCAAGATGGAGGGATATCAGTGCATGCAGGGGTGGCTCAGTATGTGGCATCTGTGCCCAAGCAAGGTGAGGAGAGTATCATATGAGATAAAAAGGAGAAGTCTGACATAGGGTATCTAAGTCTGAGCTGGTGAGGAAGGCATCCATGGAGGGATGTTCTAACACCAAATGTCAGAGCCCAAGCAAAATGAGGAAAGAAGTCACTATAGGGGTGACTTGACAAGAGGTTTCAGAATCTAAGCAAGTAAGGGGGCATCCATGGTTAGGGGCAGTTTCACATGAGGTGAGGAGGGCTTTAATATGGGGAAGATGATCTGGCATGGTTGGGATCAGGGTTCTAGTTGAATAAAGAGGAAATTCACACATGGGAGAAGCCCAGAGCTGGGTTTCAAAATCTGAGCAGGGTGAAAGGGTGTCCAAGTGGAGGGCCAGCCTGTAGGTTGACAAATAAATACAGGACACTGAGTTAAATTTGAATCTCAGATAAACAGCAGATTTTTACTATTAATACATTCTAAATATTGCATTGGAAATATTCACACTAAGAAAAATTAGTGTTTTATGAAAATCAAATTAAACCTGTCATCCTTTATTTTTATTTGCTAAATCTGGCCACTCTACCAGCCTATTGTGGAGTGTCTGAGTTCAAGTAGGATAAGGAGAAAACCTGTGTGGATGGAGTTAGAGGCAATGATGGCAGATTGGAACTATACTGGGAGATTGATCAAATAAGTATATAAATTAAGGATAATGGAGGCTAGTTTTCTCACTGTCAGAAATGGAGGACAAATATGTAAAGGAAGGAAACAAGCATGAATCTTCTTGTGGTAAATTGGAATTAGAGGTATGGAAAATTAAGAATTGTAATAAATAAACATAGATACAAATGGGTGCATTTGTATATTTATATACATATGTACTCCAGCTCTGACAGGACTTTGGAGAAACTGACTCCCAAAGCAATGAGCACAACCAGCACTCAGATCTTTATTTCTAAATTCTAGTGTTCAAGCAAAGGAACTAGAGCTCACTGG